>NC_057714.1:74953613-75000279 GCF_004010195.1 Chiloscyllium plagiosum
GGGGGAGGTGTGGGCGCAAGTTTTGCATTTCTTGCGGTTGCAGGGGAAGGTGCCGGGAGTGGAGGTTGGGTTGGTGAGGGTTGTGGACCTGACGAGGGAGTCACGGAGGGAGTGGTCTTTTCGGAACGCTGATAGGGGAGGGGAGGGAAATATATCCCTGGTGGTGGGGTCTGTTTGGAGGTGGCGGAAATGACGATGTATATGGAGGATGGAAAATGGATAACATGACACTCCTGTTTAAAAAGGCAGTAAGGCAAAAGATGGAACATTACAGACCGATTAGCCTAAACTCAGTCGTGGGTAAGATCCTGGAATCCATTGTGAAGGATGAGATTTCTGAATAATTGGAACTGTATGGTAAAATAGAGCAAAGTCAGCATGGTTTCATCAAGGCGGGGGGTCATGCCTGACAAATCTGTGAGAATTCTTTGAGGAAGTAACAAGCAGATTAGACCAAGGAGAGCCAATCTGGACTTCAAGAAGGCCTTTGACAAGGTGCCATGCAGGGAGGCTGCTGAATAAGATAAGGATCCATGGTGTCAGAGGCATGGTGCCAGCATGGATAGATGCTTGGCTCTCTAGCAGGAAGCAGAGAGGGGAAATAAAAGGGTCCTTCTCAGGGTGGCAGCTGGTGACAAGTAGTGTTCGCGAGGCTCAGTGTTGGAACCACAACTTTTCACTTTATACATTAACAATCTAGATGAAGGAACGGAGGGCATTCTGGATAAGTTTGCAGCCTTGTGGAACATCACTTGTCAATGGCTGCCACCCTGAGAAGGACCCTTATATCCCCACTCTCTGCTTTCTGCCAGACAGCCAATCGTCTATCCATGCTAGTACCTTGCCTCGATCACCATGGGCCCTTACCTTACTAAGCAGCTTCCTGTGTTGCACATTGTCAAAGGCCTTCTTGAAGTCTAGGTAGACAACATGCATTAATTCTCCTTGGTCTAATCTGCTCGTTGTGTCCTCAAATAATTCTGGATGGTTGTGATTGATCTCCAAAAATCATCTAGCTCCAGGACATTTCTGCAGGAGTTCCTTGAGGTGTGTCCGCAACTCAATCATCTTCAGCTGCTTTAATTTACCTTCCCTCCATCATTACCTCCAGGGCTGCTTGGTGGTCCGTGGTTAGCACTGCTGCCTCACAGCACCAGGGACCCAGGTTTGATTCCACCCTCAGGCAACAGTGTCAAGTTTGCACATTCTCCTTCGTGTGGGTTTTCTCTGGGTGTTCTGGTGTCCTCCCACAGTCCAAAGATGTGCAGCTGAGACGAATTGACCATGCTAAATTGCCTACAGTGTCCAGGGATATGCAAGCTAGATGGATTAGCCATGGGAAATGCAGGTTACAGGGTAGGGGTGAGTCTTTGCGGGGTGGGGGGGAAATGCTCTTCGGAGCACCAGTATAGACTCAATGGACTAAATGGCCTGTTTCCACACTGTAGGCATTCTATGATTAGTGCAGAAGTCTGAATGTTTACTGATGATTGCACCAAGTACATCTCCTCAGATACCAACACAGTCCAAGTCCAAATTCAGAAAGACCTGGACAATATCTAGGCTTGGGCCAACAGTAACAAGTAACATTCAGATCATGCAGACACAAGGTAATGACCATTTCCAAAAAGAGAGAGAATCCAACTATCATCCCTTGACATTCAATGTCAAAACCATCATTGAAGTCCCCACCATAAATTGAAAGTATAAAACGTAGTTAGAACAGATCAGAGAATAGGATTCTGCAGCAAGTAACTCACTTCCTGACTCTCCAAAGCTTGTCCACCATCTGCAAGGCAAAATTCAGGAGTGCGACAAAATACTCTCCACATGCCTGGTGAATGCAACTCCAATAACACAAGTAACTGGATGACATCCAGAACAAATCAGACCATTTGTAGATGTGGAGCCATTCAGTCACTACCAGCAGCCTATACCATCTACAAGATGCACGGTAGAAATTCAACAAAGGTCCATAGACAGTACCTCACAAACACACAACCATTTGCACCTAGAAAGGACAAGGGCAGCAGATACATGGGAACACCATCACCTGCAAACTCCCCTCTAAGCCACTCACCATCCTGACCTGGAAGTATATGGCTGTTCTTTCAAAACTTTGGAACTCTGTTCCATTCCTAATGGCATTATGGGTTTATGCATACCAATAATAGATGGTTGCAGTTCAAGAAGCTTTGAGGATCCCTGACATCTGAAGTTTAGGCTTCCTTCAGTCAAGCAGTTGCTAGCTTGTGAGAGATGAGCAAAGCTTGGCCACTACTACTTCTTTCAATGTTGGGATGTCTGAAGACGCTGCTCATCTCTCAAGGTTACAACTTAATTATGTCCAACAGCAAAAAAGACACTAGATGTTTAAGAGTGTAAATGAAGATCCGGTTACAAAAGTGATAGACTATTTACAATGAAGTGTCACCATGCAACCCATGTGCCCTTAAGTATTGTTTTAAATCTTCATCTCTCTCCCACAATGTTAAAGTGCACTCGTAACTTTAGTCCTAACATGATGGCAGGAACTTGTTTCATGATTGCCCTGGAATATTTGGGCAGTCATCCCAAAAGGTTGTCTAGAGGACCCAGGACTGTTGAGTGTCCAGCCCAGATGCAGGCACTCCCTTCTCAATGTGAACTTCAGCAGGTTTTGGAATAATAGGTAATTGGAACAAAGAAAATTACAGCGTAGGAACAGGCCTTCAGCCCTCCAAGCCTGTGCCGATCCAGATCCTCTAAATCTGTCTCCTATTTTCTGAGGATCTGTATCCCTCTGCTCCCTGTCCATTCCCATATCTGTCTAGATACATCTTAAATGATGCTATCGTGCCTGCATCTGCCACCTCCACTGGCAACACATTCCATTCACCCACCACCCTGTGTGTAAAGACCTGTTGTTGCTATCCACCCTGTCTATACATCTCATGATTTTGTAGACCTCAATAGGGTCCCTCTCAACTTCTGTCTTTCTGATAAAAATAATCCTAATCTACTCAATCTCTCTTCATTGCTTGTGTCCTCCATACCAAGCAACATCCTGGTGAACTTCCTCTGCACCCTCTCTCAAGAATTCAGATCCTTTTGGTAATGTGACGACCAGAACTGTAAGCAGTATTCCAAGTGCGGCCAAACCAAAGTCCTATACAACTGTAACATGACCTGCCAACTCTTGTACTCAGTACCCCTTCCGATGAAGGAAAGCTTACCATATGCCTTCTTGACCACTCTATCGACCTGCGGTGCCACCTTCAGGTACAATGCATCTGAACACCCAGGTCTGTCTGTGCATCAATTTTCCCCAGGACTTTTCCATTTACTGTATAGCTTGCTTTTGAACTGGATCTTCCAAAATGCATCACTTCGCATTTGTCCTGATTGAACTCCAACTCCCATTTCTCTGCCCAACTCTCCAATCTAACTATATTCTGCTGCATTTTCTGACACCTCCCTTCACTATCTGCTACTCCAGCAATCTTAGCATCATCTATAAACTTGTTATACCTTCCTTCAGATCACTTATGTATATCACAAATAACAGTGGTCCCAGCACAGATCCCTGTGGAACACCACTGGTCACAGTTCTCCATTTTGAGCAACTCCCTTCCACTACTACTCTGTATCCAGCTGCCCAACCAGTTCTCAATCCATCGAGCTAGAACACCCTGGACCCCATGAGACCTCACTTTCTCCATTCGCCTACCATGGGGAACCTTATCAAATGCCTTACTGAAGTCCATGTATATGACATCTATAACCCTCCCCTCAAACAACTTTGTCAATTCCTCATAAAGACATGTTGCTAATCACTGATAAGCCCATTTTCTTCCAAATGGGAATAGATCCTATCCCGCAATATCTTCTCCAGCAACTTCCCTAGCACCAATGTCAGGCTAACCAGTCTATAAAATTACCTAGATCATCCCTGCTACCATTCTTAAACAAGGGGACAACATTAGCAATTCTCCAGTCCTCCGGGACCTCACTTGTGTTCAAAAATGCTGCAAAAATTAAGGCCCCAGCTATATCCGCTTTCGCTTCCCTCGGTAACCTGGGGTAGATCCCATCTGGACCTAGGGATTTGTCTACCTTAATGCCTTTTAGAATACCCAACACTTCCTCCCTCTTTGTGCCGACTTGACCTAGAGTAATCAAACTATCCCTAACCTCAACATTCATCATGTCCCTCTCCTCAGTGAATATCAATGCGAAGTACTCATTAAGAATCTCACTCATTTTTTCTGACTCCATGCATGACTTTCCTCCTTTGTTCTCAAGTGGGCCAACCCTTTCTCTGGTTACCCGCTTGCTCCTTGATATACAAATAAAAGGCTTTGAGATTTTCCTTAACCCTGTTTACTAAAAATATTTCATGACCCCTTTTTGCCCTCTTAATTCCTCATTTCAGATTGGTCCTACTTCCCAGATATTCTTCCAAAGCTTTGTCTGTTTTCAGTTGTCTTGACCTTATGTATGCTTTCTTTTTCCTCTTAGCTAGTCTCTCAATTTCCCCCATCATCCATTGTTCCCTAACCTTGCCATTTCTATCCTTCATTTTCACAGGGATATGTCTGTTCTGCACTCTAATCAACCTCTCTTTAAAAGCCTCCCACATATCAAATCTGGATCTATCTTCAACAGCTGCTCCCAATCCACATTCCCTACTCCCACCGAATTTTGGTATAGTTGGCCTTACCTCAATTTAGCACTTTACCTTCAGGATCATTCTCATCTTTGTCCACGAGTACCCTAAAACGTAGAATTGCGATCACTATTCCCAAAGTAACACCCTAATGAAACTACAACCACCTGGCTGGGCTCATTCCCCAACACCAGGTCCAGTATTACCCCTTCCTGAGTTGGACTATTTACATACTGCTCTATTGAACCTTCTGGATGCTCCTTATAAATTCTGCTCCATCTAGGCCTCTAACATTAAGTGAATCCCAGTCAATGTCATGAAAATTAAAATCTCCTATCACATCACCCTGTTGCTCCTACATCTTTCCATAATCTATTTAAATATTTGTACCTCGATCTCACGCTCGCTATTGGAAGGCCTGTCGTACAGCCCCAACATTGTTACTGCACTCTTCCTGTTTCTGAGCTGTCCATATTGCCTCACTGCTCGAGTCCTCCATAGTGCCCTCCTTCAGCACAGCTGTGATATCCCAGTAATGCAACTCCTCCACGCCTTTTACTTCCCTCTCTATCCTGCCTAAGGCATCAATATCCTGAGATATTTCGTTGCCAATCATGCCCTTCCCTCAACCAAGTATCAGTAATAGCAATAACATAATACTCCCAGGTACTAACTCAAGCCCTAAATTAATCTGTTTTACCTACTACACTTCGCACATTAAAACTAATTACCTCAGACCACCTGTCCCTTTGCATTCATTATCTTCTCCCTGCCTCCTCTTCCCCTTAGTCACATTAACTTCATTATCTAGTTTCATACAGGCTTTAGTTACTACTTCCTTCCTTTCCACTAACCTCCTCATTTAGTTCCCATCTCTCTGCCACGTTAGTTTAAACACTCCCCAATAGCGTTAGCAAAAGCACACCCTATGACATTGATTCCAGTCCTGCCCAGGTCTAGACCATCCAATTTGTAATAGTGCCACCTCCCCAAGAAATGGTCCCAATGTCCCAAACATCTGAACCCTTCCCACCTGCACTGTCTTCCTGCTCTTTCTCTGCCTTTTGGTCACCTGCTGCCCAAATATATATCCATTCACTCACCTTTTCAGAGGTGACCACTTCCACTCAGCTCCTCACTCCTACCACTGCCACTGCTGCTGAGTGTTGAGTTAAGTCCTTTTAGTGGGAAATTTACCTTCCCAGCTGCCCCCGATCCTCGCTCTCACCGCTCCTGCTGAAAATGAATTGTAATTGATAGAGGCTCACTACTCGAATGTATTCTGAGACAAACAAGAGCTAGAAGCCCCTTAAGCCTGCTCGGTCATTCAACATAATCCTTGCTGATCTCATTTTGATCTCAATTTCGTTTTCCAGCCTGCCCCCATAACCTTTGAACCTGTTATTGGTCTCCAACAGTCTATTGAGTGCCAGAGACCTGGAATATTTCTTCCACAATCAGTTGCATAGAGATGTCTATGATATGCTCGACAGGTTGTGACCCAGAATTTGATCAAAAGAGGTGGAGGCCTCTTAGGTGGTAAAGGCATCCTTTGAGGGTTCAGCGGCTTCAGCCTCAAAAGGTGGAAAAGCTGAGGATTTCTGGCACTGATTTCTTTCTTATGGACATGCCTAGAGTGTCACCAGCACTTGCATAAAAGAGGAAATTAATCATGCAAGAGGGATGAAAACATGTCCAGATTAGTTGTTAATTGGATAGCAGCGCAGTACAATAAAGCTTACTCAATTTATTAGTAGGCTTGTTGAGATTTCCTGACCTCAAAGCAGCTCTCATGCTCTTCTCCTGACAATTCTATAAATTTGTTCTCTTAAGGAGTGATGAAACAGGATATCTGTCAATCCCGGCCAATTTCAGTCCTCTCTGCCCAGTTGTAGACCATCTTTTCCTGCAATAAGTCAAAGTCAGGCACTGAGTCTGATGGAGGTGGATATAGGAGTAATTATTGGTAGATGCAAAGGAGGGGTGGTGAGGTGATCTCCGTGATTGAGTAGGCAGTGCAGGAAATTTTAGTAGTTTGGGAATATGTGGTGTTTGGGAGTTGTTCAGTCAACATCATGCACCATTATAGCTTGGGCAGGCGTCGGTATAGTGATAATTTCACTGAAGTGCTAATCCAGAACTCTAGATTAATGTTCTGGGCTCAAATCCCAAATGGCAGATGGTGACATTTGAATTCTATTAGATGCCTAAATTTGCAAACCAATCCAATGGTCACCATTGTTGATTGTCTAAAAGCCCATCCGGTTCACTAATGCTCTTTCTGGAAGAAAATCTGTCAACCTTGCCTTGTCTGCCCTACATGTGAGTCCTGATGCATAGCAATTTGGTTAAGTCTGAACTGCCCAATTAGGAGGGTGTAGTTCATGAGCCTTGTAAAATACTGAATGGTGGCAGAGTTGGAGTGAATGGTGGCCATGCAAATGCGAGGTGGCAGAGAGAAGGTGGAGGCACTTCACCTTGCAGTGCACTGAGGTTTACACACTTTCTTCCTACAGTGCTTGGTGTTTCTTTTAACCTAGGACAGCACCAACCTGGGCTGCTATCAATGCCCAGGCTGACAATATGTGGTGGTGCGGCCTCTTGTAGTGGTCAACTGCACAAAGTCTGTTCTCTTCTATTCATCAGCACCTCCCAGGGGCCTGTCATAAAAACAGGAAGAGAGCTGTTCTTTCTGTGCCACAGTGAGAGCTGGATCCTGACTTGCAGCATCTGAAAGGTGTGCAGCTGGAGTTTAAATATGGAGCCAGCAGTATGGAAGACATGAGCCATGGTATATTTGTTTGCCCCTTGTGCCAAATTTATAAGCAGGAAGGGCACTGAAGAGCCCAGCTGCTGAATGAACAAGGCGGAGAGCAGAGGATTGTGTGAGAAAAGTCAATCTGAGCGATGGTGACCAGACGTCAAGAATCTCATTTGATAAGCACGAATTGAAAATGGGAAGATTCCATCTTATACCCTAGATTTTTCTTCCTCTTTCAATTCAAACAAAAAAAATGCAAATATAATCAAGTCTAAACCAATTTTCAGACTACATTCATTTCACTCATCTTAACTAGAAAGACTGAATCTGATATAATATTCACATCTAACAACATTTTCAGCAATTCTATCTGTACACCGAAATAAGGTTTGCTACATGCTTTGGAATTTCAATGTGCAAATGGTATATTTATCTAGAGTCAAACATGTTATAATATTATTTCAACATAATTATTTTGTTAATATAATAAAAGCAAAGTACATGAACTAATTAGCTTCACATGGAAAGCACTTCACATTGGTGTAACCAAGTGATACTTAGTTTAGAAGATACAGAATTCCTCCTGAAAAAATAGGCATACACATCACAAGCAATCACTGGATATAGTCAAATCAATTGATTTAACCTCTTAACACCTACATGTATGCAATTAGCCAAATAAAAATAAGTAAATCAGATAAAGCAGAAAATATCTTCAATACAATATTAAAAAGCACAGTCCACCTTCCTCATAGACAAGTTAATATATTGCTGAATCGCATCCTCTTTTGTAAATTCTGTGCACATTTTTATAGTTTTTGCTCCTATTAATTGAGTTCTTACATGAAACATTTTGCAAGTTCTGTGTTTAATACAAATGTGTATCTTTTGCTATAATCTTAAATCCAAGCAATAGCCTCCTCATTTGCTGAGATCCACAGAGTGTCTGAAGCCCAGCAGTGGAAGTTGGCAAGAGAGGGGCCCAAATTCTCCTGAATCTGTTTAGAAAGGAACATGGTATCACACAGAACTTACACCATTTGATAGATGAGCTTGTCACAAGGAATTTGTTGCTCCCTTCCTATGTTTCCCATTCCTTAATCCACATGTTATACATTACTACAAATTATTGTTGAAAAACAGTTTTTTTTTTCCAAAAACTTAACAGTTAGGCACATTAAGATTATGGTCTTATTATGTTGAATGTGGTTCAGGAGCACTGTATTGAAAGGCAATATCTAATAAAATGTTATACACTATTCGTAGCATTGAAACAACCTAAATTTAAAATATAAAAACACAGAACTTAACTTCACAAATTCCTAAGGAAGTTTTGTCTGAATGCACCTTCAAGGTGCTCCTGCTGTTGAAGGTGGAGTAAAGCCCCCTTTATTTAAAATATGCAAATAGTTTCCAGAAAGTAATGTTTATGTATGAGTTTCTGTTCATGTTTTGCCTTTTCCTGTTCCTCTATTTTTCAAACCTAGGGCTCTTCAAATAAATCACTTGCATGTGAATAAATTGTATTCATTGTTGAAATAAAGAAACTAGGATAAAACAATTTTTTTCTCCAAAATATCTGCAAGTTTATAACTTCATTATAGTCAACATCCCTAACAGTACTGATAATCAAAACAATTGTATCATAACTGTTTCAGCAACATCTTTTACCAATTCAACCTCTTACAGCATTTCTAAATTAACTTCAATTCTTGTATTTTTCACTTATAGCAACTACCCACCAGCAGGCATTTCTTTAAAAATAGTTTCTTCATTCAATTTTGATCTAGAGGTGGTTATAACCTCTCAAAAGTGAACATAATTTGACAAAAACACATTAATACACAGCACTTTCACATGATCTTAGAGTTACATTTTAGTAATTTCATACAACAGTTCTTAATTACAGAGTTGAGAAAGCAGAACTGTTCAGTCTCCATCATTTACTTTCAAAATATTGTAATTAGATTTGTTGAAATCAAATTAAATACATAGTATACAACCATTAATTAAATCGTTCTTTAAAAACACCTTTTGCTACTATTCAGATAATTAATATGCATGCACTTAAAAGGGAACAAAAAAAGTTTAATGCTACTTCAGTTCAATTAAAAAATCTGAACTACACCGCTGCATACAAGATTAAATTGATTATTGTAATAGATTAGACCTAATTTAAATAGAAATATTTATTTTGTGAAGATCAATTAATGCTTCAGGCTTGGCTTTTATTTTTAAGTTGTATGTGTTTGGTGATTGTGGTCTGAACATGTTCTGTGATGTGTTGAAGTAAAGCATCCACCTTTAAAATATTCACTAAACAAAGGTTAAAACTGTTCAAATATCTTCCATACATTATGGCAACAAATCTCTGCTGTCACTGGTTTAAGTGCTGAGAGTAGACAAGTATCAACTCTGGTTTATATTGCACATTTTTACAAGAGGTAATAACCTCAGTTCAGCTGCATAAGTTAAAAACATAGAAATTTCTTGAACTCAGTCCTTTTATTAGCACCCATTTGCAAATTATAAAACCTCCTCGAAATACAATGAAAATTTAAACACTACTAACAAAAAGAGTGAAGATTTTCCAGGCTCTACTCTAGTTTCACTAGTGATGATTTTAAAGCATCTTTTCAAAGAGGTCTTTCAAAATGGAACTAACAGTCATGAAGGAAAAAAAAACATATCAAATAAATCACAGACATTCCAAATAATTGCCATAATAGAAAAGAAATAAGTAGAACATGATAAATCAAGCATGGTGGAAATTGTTTTTAATTCTGCACATATTGAGCAAAAGTGATTCAACTTGAATTGAAACTAAGTAGGGGTCCATTTTGACCTATCCAACTAGACTGGTAAACAGGTTCCCAATTATTTTTGACCTTTTGTGACGTTAACTTGTAGAGTTCTACAGGCAGATGAAGTGCCACCTAACGCAGATAGATGCCTCAAATTTATACCAGTTTATAGTAGAACCAAACTCATCTTTTGAAAACTGGGGCCTGAACAAGACAATCCATCAAATACTTCCCTGCAGAAGCAGCATCGCAAGTGTCTGAAGACTGAAGAAGCTGTCCGAGTCTCAAACTTTCCTTTGTCGAACCAAAGACAGAAGTATTTCCCCAGGCTTGACATGAAAAATTACATCCTTCTTTACTATCACTTATCTGGAAATCAAAGGCTTCTCAATCTTCACCAGCTGGCAGCTTATCTACACCTGGATGGGCAACATTAAAGGGGAGGCATGGTCTAGTGGTTTTATTGCTGAATTGTTAATTCAGAGACATCAGCAATTTTTGGGAAGCGTGGGTTTGAATCCTGCCATGGCAAATGTAGAATTTGAATTCAATTAAAATCTGGAATTAAGAGTCTAATGGTGACCTGAATCCATTGTCAATTGTCAGGAAAAACCCATCTGATTCACAAATGACATCCTTAACTGGTCTAGCCTGCAGGTGACTGCAGTCCCACAGGAACGAGGCTGACTCTTAACTGGGACATTCAATGGGCAACAATTAGGGATGGACAATAAATGCTGGCCTAGCAACTGCCTCATCCCATGAATGAATTTTTAAAAAGTTGTGAGCAGTTAAAGTTAAAAATACTGTCTTTGCCCACGCAAGTGTGCGTTTTAGGTTCTCATTTTGAAATTTTCTGCATATGGGCCACACATGCTCAGTCCATTTGTAACAGATTTGGAGTGGCTTTGCCAATGATACTTGAATGTACCATTGATAACCACTTGTGAAAGGACCCTAAAATCATTTTGGGGGCATTTACTTTGAGAGCACCAAAGAGCAAGACTATTCATTCAGGCTCAAATAGATCCTTCAGGCCACGGCAGCTCTGTGTTGTGGAACTGACGCATAACTTAGGCCTTCCCACAACTGGTAAGCTACAAAGCAGGGTGCTCTTTTGGCCCCTCACCTCACTGGCACCATTTAAAGGAGACCTGAACTGGAAAATATGGTTCAGCTTCCCAAACCTGGCTCTGGGCAATGGTATGGCCACTCCATTGAAAATATATCTGGTTCAGATGAAAGTTGAAAATTTGCTTCAAGAAAATCAAATGCCATTTCATTAGATTCTAATACTCCTCCTGTTAATTTATGAATCCCATGAATCCATCAACTTTTCTGTGACCACTGTAAATCAAGGCCTTGTTTAGCTGCATTTCAGAATTAACTTGCACCATTATACTATACTTCTGCACATTGCGATTTGGACCTTCGGTGGTTACGAAAGGTACATAAAAACCTACAGATCCTGGAGCAAGAGTAAGCCATTCAGCCTATCAAAACTCCTCCACTATTCAATGGGATTATGACTGACTTTATTATTCCTGCCAGTTCTGATGACCTGTCAAGTCCTCTTGCTCATCAAGAATCTGTTTAAAAATATACAAACAGCTCCGCGCTTCTGCCATTTCCTCGGGAAGAAAGTTCCAAAGATTCACAACCCTCAGAAAAATTCTCATCTGTCTTAAATAGGTGACCCCTTCTTTTTAAACAGATGCTATTTAAAATATAAGTCCTTTTGTCTTCTTTCAATATGAAATCTTTGAGAGGGCAGAGCTACAAATTATACTACAAGCTTTCTGCAAAAAAAAACTTAAATTATGAATGCACTCCTTATAAATTCATTGTAACAGCCATTTTACAAAATTATCTTTAACTGTAACTTTAAACTTAAGTGTTTAGTTTATATCTCATTTTTAGTTTGCCAATTCAAAAGATAGAACATATCCATTTTATGAGTGATAATATTTTGTATCGTCATAAATACAAGCATTTTGTCTCATTTACAAAATAAGCAACAGAAGTACAATTTAAGGAATAAACTATACAATGCAAATGTCATATGTTTAATTTATAAGTTTTGTACCAAAATCACCAAGTTATAGAGAGATAACAAAATTCAATCTGTACTGAATTGCAAACTCTATTTTTAATTTAAATGACAAAGATATTTAGACTCTGTTGCAAAACCAAGATAAACTCAGTCCAACGTAGATAAAATCCATCATGCAATCTAATTTATGAATTCACTCGTCTGTCATTGGCTGTTCCAAAGTTAGTGGCAAATGGACAATGTAAACATGACTCATATTGGCATTACTACCTTTAAACAGCAACACATGTTTAAAGTGGATTTTGGCCCTTTGTGGGCTGAAGTGCTCAAATGTTACACCATATGAGTCACCAAAGCCATTTCTTGCTGCTGCCCTGTACATAACTGGTCATCTAATTAGGCAAGGTAATTAATTAACTGAAAACATTCAGTTTATTAATTATGGCTGAAGCACCTTAGATAATGACTCAAAAGTATTAAAAAGGGGCATTTTATGTCATTAAAACTGCAGCTGATGTTACAGAATTGTCTTTGTAAACAAGTCCCCAGTATAACTGTGGGATTGGAAATTTACAGAATGACAAAATTATTGTATTTACTTATTAGCTATGGTCATCTGTCCATTATCAGTCACATACATGCATTAAGCATCATGAGACTTGATCCACCGTGACTGTAAAAAAGGAGGCAGCCCTCACCTTTGCACCAGGATGACAGCTAAAGTTGTAACAACAGTGTCATTTATTGGAATATCACTGCGAAAGGGATAAAAATGTTACTATTATACTTCAAGAACCACAGAATCGGTGAGTTTGTCTGGAGTCAGCTTCAAATTTTAGCATCTAATTAAAGCAATCTGTAAATACAAAATTAGAAGGTGGAGTTTCACTAAATAATCCATACATAACTTCATCATGTTTTATGCAGAGCTGTTTATTTTGGTTCCATGATTCTCGTACCTCAGAATCATTGAATAGGTCGCACTGAGGTTTTGGTTGTTTATTTTCCATCCCCTTTTACACGTAGAATTCAGATTCCATTTGGATAACATTGATCTGAATGGAGTTTCAAACATTTAGCATTTATATAATGGAGACAATCTGGGTAAATGTATCAAGGGCAAGAATTTACACCAAAGCGTGCAAAATAGGAAATGTCACAGACATGCCATCATGACATAAGAATCAATTAATGACAGTGGATAATAATTCAAATCCATTCCAGGCATTTTAATTTGGACACATTGAAGCAACTTTTGTATCAGTCTGGAATGGTAATATAGATCATTTTAATTCCAAATTGATCAAAGTTGGGGGAATTCATAGCATTTATGCAATGCCTTTGATTCAGGTTAACTGTCAATTCAGATTGAATCTTCATTTACAATGTTGGTGTAAATGGGGTTTGAACAGTATAACGATCCTGAGAGAAGCACCAATATTTCATCAATGTTCTAATCCTCTTTTTCTTTGATCACCTCTCCATGAAGCACCTTCCTTCTTTGACGAAGCATGTGGAAATACAGTTGTGGAAAAACTTCATTGAAAATAAATTTGGGAAAAAAGAGAAACCAGTATTAGACTAATAAGATGCAAACTTCATAAATAGTTATTGGTCCTTACAGATACATCTATGACTTTATTCATATCTGATTAAAGCTTCCATTGAGGCCATGCAGGACACAACATTTGTGCAATGTGAACCATACAATTTTAAAGCTTATGTTTTTTTAAACACATGCAAAGGCTAGGCTAATATGGCCCACAATGTTGGCCAAATTGCTGTAATGACATCTTGTGCACTCCCGAATTTACAAGTTAAGCACCACCTCCTTTTAATGTTGCATAATTAGAGGTGTCACCTGTGTGAGAGCACGGAGCCGTACAAACATATTGTCACAACACTGTTTAACCTGTTGGAGGTGCCCGAGCATAACTTCTTTAATGAACTAAATTTCCAAATAATGTAGATGTACATTATGCCATTATCATCACATGAAGGAAAGTATGATATATGTTAAAATGAGTCTTGAGGGGGAGAGCAAACAAAAGGCCCACTTACAGAATAATTCTGGAGTATTAGAAATGCAGACAATGATGTGGCAGTTGAGTTGACTTTAAGGTTTATTTGAACTCTGCTAGCAATTGTACATATGCCCACTACATGTGGCAAATTGTCTGGGTCTTTGCAGCATGAATTTTTCAAAAGCCTCCCTCGGTTCCTGATTCAAACCAGTGTAAGTAATATTTGACCAATGGGCAAGAGTGAAATTTCAGCTGAAGACTACTGGAGTAACAGTTCCTCGTACTCCGGGAAGTGGTAGGAATGGTAAACATGAGGGCATAGCACTATGGAAGCATTCCTTTTCCATACACAAGAAAACCATGGTGGCTCAGTGGTTAGCACTGCTGCCTCACAGCACCAGGTCCCAGGTTCAATTCCAGCCTTGGGTGACTGTTTGTCTCTGCATGGGTTTTCTCCGGGTGCTCTGGTTTCCTCACACCGTCCAAAGATGTGCAGGTCAGGTGAATTGGCCATGCTAAATTGCCCATAGGTTAGGTGCATTAGTCAGAGAGAAATGGGTCTGGGTGGGTTACTCTTCGGAGGGTCAGTGTGGACTTGTTGGGCCAAAGGGCCTATTTCCACACTAAGGGGTATCTAATCTAAAAACACCATTTTTGGCACCTTCTAACCTTGACTTCCTCTTTCATTTAGGTGACTTAGAAAAGAAGTCTTTACAAAGACTACAGTTTAAAGTTGAGCTGGGATGTGAGACAAGAACATTAGATTTTAATGTATTTGAAGAAGAATCCCATTATTTTCCAAAACCCAATAGGCAGCAGTACAATCAATGGGTCTAAATTTCTGCAGCCACTTTTATTCTCAACAACCTGGTTTGCCAGGCAGAATTATAATGATCCCTTTTCTTAAAATTGGTTTGAATCATATGTTTGGTCACCTGCAAGGAAGAGGGAGCTGATAAAGGATACGATATTCTAGGGTTGCGCCCTCACCTGTAGTATTATGCTCAATTTAAATGCTATACTATAAGAAGAATGCAAATGCTTTAGAGAGTTAGCAAGTTTTGTAGCTCAGGTTGAGGTTCTGGATGTAGATTTGCTCGCTGAGCTGGAATGTTCATTTTCAGATGTTTCGTCACCACACTCAGTAACATCTTCAGTGACCTCCGACGCAGCATTGCTGATGATTCATGCTTTCTACTTGTGTGTTTGGGTTTCTTTGGGTTGGTGATGTCATTTCCTGTTGAATTATTGAACTACAAAAGCAATCACCCCAACATCCACAAACGAAGCTGCATCAGAACATTATTCCAACGAACCACCACACACTGCAGCACAGAGGAACTATGCAGAACAGAGGAAAATCACCTATACAGTGTACTCAAAAAGAACGGATACCCAATGAACACACACTGCAGATTTCTCAGCAACAAACCCAAACAAGTAGACAAAACATGCCCAGAGGCTACTCTGAGCCCATGGCATCATGGTAGCCCACAAACCCACCAACACACTAAAACAGCAGCTAATGAACTTGAAAGACCCTAAATAGGCGACAAGCAAAACTAATGTCATTTACAAAATACTGTGCAAGGACTGTAACAAATATTACATTGGACAACAGGCAGAAAACTAATCACCAGGATAGATGATCAAAACGACATGACCCTCTCTTACTAATATCCTTATGTACTGATGAGGAAGGACACCACTTTGACTGGGACAACACATCCATCCTAGGACAAGCCAAACAGAGACACACACGAGAATTCCTAGAAGCGTGGCATTCCAACCAGAACTCTATCAACAAACACATTGACTTGGACCCAATTTACCACCCCGAGAAAAAGAACAGGAAAAGACATCACCACAGGGAATGACATCAACCAACCCAAAGAAACTCAAATATATAAATAGAAAGCAAGAATCATCAGCAATGCTTCATCTGGAGGTTACTGAAGATATTACCCAGTATGTTGATGAAACATCTGAAAATGAACCTTCCAGCTCCATGAAGTTTAGAGAGTGTACAGAAGAGGATTATGAGGAAACCTCATTTATGAGGAAAGATAGGATGACTATTTTCTTTGAGAGGAGAGGAGAGAAGAGAAGCCTAAGCAAAGATTTTCATGAGAATTCTGGACAGAGTGAATAGGGAGAAATATTCCCATCTGTAAATGGATCGAGAACCAGGTGGCATTGTTTTTAAAATGCTTTGTAAAAGAAGCAAATGCAAGGGGAGAAAAAAATTGTTCTCATAGTGAGTAGTTAGGGTCTGACATGTATTACCTGTAAGTGTGGTAGAGGCAGGTTCAATTGAGGCTTTTGAGTGGGTGTTGGATCGTTATTTAACTAGAAACAGAGTACAGTGCGAGAGGAAAAAGGCAGCTTAAAGTTGAGTTGGGATGTGAGACAAGAACATTGGATTTTAATGTATTTGAAGAAGCATCCCATTATTTTCCAAAATCCAATAGGCAGCAGTACAATCAAAGGGATTCAAATCAAAATGCAGAGAGTTGGTGCAGACATGATAGGCCAAAAAAGCTCTTCCTGCATCATAACACTTCTGTAATTCTGACAGATCATAACAGCACATGTTACAGGAGCAGACTGGGGCCATTCAGATTTTTGAGTCTGCTCTGCCATTCAATCAAGGCTGATATGTTTCTCAATTCCATTTTCCTGCATTCTCCCTGTAGCCTTTCATCCCCTTACTAATCAAGTCTTAAATAGACTCAATGACTTGGCCTCTACAGCCTTCTGTGGCAATGAATTCCACAGATCGACCATCCTCTGGCTGAAATTCCTTATCTCAGTTCTAAAGGGCCGTCACTTCATTCTGAGATTGTGACCCTTAGTCCTAGTATCTCCTACAGGTGGAAACATTTTCTCCATGTCTACATTATTCGGCCTCTCAGTATTCTATGAGTTTCAAACTCATCCTTCTAAACTCTATTGAATACATGTCCAAAGTTGTTAACTGCTCCTCTTATGACAAGCCCTTCATCCCTGGGATCATTCTTGTAAATCTCCTCTGGACCTTCTACACCAATGCCACTACATCCTTCCTTAGAAATGGGTCCCAAAACCCCTCACAATATTCCAAATGCAGTCTGACCAAAGCTTTATACTGCCTTAGCAATACATCTCGGCTCTTATCATCTAGCCCTCTTGGTTGGGAAGTCAAATGCATTGTTGGCATTCCTTTCACCAACTGAACCCGCATATTAATCTCATGACAATTCTGAATAAGGAATCCCAAGTCTCTTTGCACTTCAGATTTCCAAAGCCTTCCCGTTTAGAAAATATTGTATGCCTTTACTCTTCCTACCAAACTGTATAACCTCACACCTTCCCAAGTTGCATTTCATCTGCCACTTCTTTGCCCACTCTCCTCACCTGTTCAGGTCCTTCTGCAGCTTCCCCACTTCCTCAACACTTCCAGTCCCTCCAACTATTGTTGTGCCATCTGAAAACTTAGGAACTATTCCGTCAGTTCCTTCATCCAGATTGTTAATGAATAAGGTGAATAGCAGTGGCCCCTGGATCCCAGCCAGTCACTGGCAACCATCCTGAAAAATACCCCTTTATCCCCAATCTGTTTTCTGCCAGTCAGCCAAATCATCTATCCATGCCAGTACTTTGCCCCTAACACCATGTGTTCTCACATTATTTTGCAGCCTCCTGTGTGGCACCTTGTCAAAGGCCTTCTGGAAATCCACATGGATCACATCGACTGGTTTCTGTTTCTCTAACTTACTCATTTCCTCCTCAAGGAATTCTAAACAGATTTGTCAGGCATGACCTCTCTTTTTGACAAAGCTGTGCTTACTTGGCATTATTTTACCATGCACTCCCAATTACTCCTCAATCTTATCCTTCATAACGGACTCTAAAATCTTATCAAGACTGAGATCAGGCTAAGCAGCCTATAGTTTCCTGTCTTCTGCCTCCTTCCCTTCTTAAACAGGGTGTTACATTCGCTATTTTTGAGTGCTCTGGGACGCTCCCTGGGTCCAGTGATTTCTGAAAGATCACTATCAATGCCTTTTCAATGTCCTCAGCCATTTCCTTCAGAATTCTGGGGTATAGTCCATCTGGTCTGGGTGATATATCCATCTTCAGACCTTTCCACTTCCCAGCACCTTGTGCATAGAGTTGGCTATTACACTTACCTCTGCCCCCCTGACTCTCGAAATTCTAGTACATGCTACTGGTGTCTTCCAATATGAAAACTGATGCAAAAGTACCTATTCAGTTCCTCTGCCATTTTTTTTGCTATCCTATATTACTTCTCCAGCCTCAGTTTCCTGTGGTCCAAAACCCACTCGTGCCTCTTCCCTTTCAGTTATCCAAAAAATTTCTTTGCAATTTTTAAAAAAATTATTAGCTAGCTTACTCTCCTATTTCATCTTCTCTCCTCTTTATTGCTTTCTTCAGTTTTCCACTGTTTAAAAGCTTCCCATTCCGCTGGCTTCCCTCTAATCATCACCAAATTATTAGCTTTTTCTTTTCATTTTATGCTGTCCTTAGTTTGCCTTGACAGCCAAGGTTGCCTCGTACTCCCCTTGTTACATTTCTTTTTTCCTTGAGAAAGATTTCTGTTGTGTCTCCCGAATTATCCCGAAAATCTTCTGCCGTTGCTGCTCCACCATCTTCCCTACCAGTCCACTCTGGCCAGCTCCTCCCTCATATTGTCACCTTTACTCAATTGTAATACTGTTAAATCTGATTCAATCTTCTCTCTCTCAAACTGCAGGGTTACTTCTATCGTATCGTGGTCACTACCCCCTAGAAGTTCCTTCACCTTCAGCTCCCTAAAAAGGTCCACCTCAATTCACATCATTACCTATTCCTTAGTGGGCTCTACCACAAGCTGTTCCAAATAAACCATCTTGTAGACATTCCTTTTCTTGAGATCTGCTACCAACCTGATTTTTCCAGTCCACCAGAGGAACCTTAATTATCCAAAGGATGTAGGAGTATTTTGTTCGGTTAATCAAATGCCGGATAACATGGTTTAGCCAAGCATCGGGACCTTGCGATCTTGCCGGATCATCCACTATTTGGATAGTTGAATGCTGGATAATCAAGGTTTTCCTGTACTGAAGTCTCCCATAATTATTTCACTAGTCCCTCTTGCATGTCATTTCTCCCTCCTGATTTATTTTCTTCCCCACATCCTGACTGCTAGAAGGCCTGTACAAGACTTCCATCATGGTCTTTTTTCTCAAATCTACCCGCACAGATTCTTTGACCTCTGACTCTACATCACTTCTTGCTATCAATTTAATTTCATTTCTTACTAATAAAGCTACCCCACTCCCTCTGCACATCTGCCTGTCCTTTCAAAAGGATATGTATCCTTGGATATTTAGTTCCCAGTTTTGGTCTGGTTGCAGCCATATCTCCGATACCCATACGGCATACCTGTCAATTTCAAACTGTGCTGAAAGCTCATTGTTCTTGTTTCCTATACTGTGTACGTTTAAGTATAACATCCTCAGTCGTGCATTGATTGCTCTCCCTCTTATAAAACTGTCCCCTTATCTGCTGTGCCTGAAGTTAGATTCTGACCCTTTCCATACTGTGTCCGGAAACTTTAAGCATTCCTAGTGCTATCAACTAGAACTTAAACTCAAAGTCTAAAATCAATTAGGACAATCACTTTGCACCAATATATTCTATGTAGCTAATGATTTTGTGTGCAAAATAGGTAGCTGCAATCGTATTCCCAGCAGAACAAAATCACAATTAAAAAGTTTTTGTTTCGATGCAAATTTTTGCCACTAAGTAAATAACAATTTCATGTAACACCAATTGTGTCAAAAAGGATTTTAAAGCATTTCTAGTTGCTCACGCTTGTGGATTCTTTCAATTGTGCTGTGTTTTGAATCATTATTAATCTAGACTAAACTGGCACACACGTGAGCAAGTTAGTAAGACATTAACATTGGTTCAAATAAAATTTCTCCTATTAAGTTTACCACATAAACCAATAAAACATACTTACGTGGTATATATGCTATCATTACAATGATAAGACAAGTGTAGTAGTCAAAAGAGACATTGAACTTATTTGGAAGTCTCAGAGAATACATGCCAGATTTCTTTACGAAAGGCAGGGCACCATAAATTGTAAGAAGTTCACCAACCACACCAATTGGATACAAGATGATGAAGAAGTTGTATCTGCAAATAAAAATAATGTAAAAATCACAGATGTTGAATATCAACAAAAATTACTGTCATAATATTCCAGATCTTCACAACATAAAAGAAAGAGATTTTAGAAAATTTTAAGCAGATATGCTTTTAGTTTTGTCTCGGGTTGTGAGACATTTATATTTGAATGCATATGCTCAGTATAATTAACAATTAGGCAATTTTACAATCTGTAAAATTAGAACTGTATGTCCAGGTACATATTATTACAAGGTAGTTTGCAGTAACCAGGTGTTGGAATGGATTTGCTGACAGGCTTTCAAAGTCTTGGCCTGTGTTCAAACCCATCCAAAACTGATGAGCTCAAGGTTGTCAGGATCCAATGTGAACAAGTTTCAGTAATCGCAACCACATCACAGCAATTATGTATATATGGCAAAAGCGAGCATTCAGCACTAGCTGTAATGTCATTCAGGATAACCAGGCCAGGGAAGAAAAATATGCGCCATGGGATTCTAAAGCGGGGGTTCAGTCATACTGTTGGAACAAAGTAGCTGGAACTTTGCCCTCTGTATGCAGCCATGCGATGATTGACCAAAATGTATGTCTGATGCTACATATTCCAAAGCTCTCATGCCCTTCAGCTTAGGAAACAGCACAAAGCCTTCCATATGAACAAACATGATCAAAAAAGCCTAACAGGAACTGGACTTTACAAATGCACATATAAACCAGGAAGTATTACTTCAACAATGAAGAATGCCTACATGTGGTTCCAGACCCGCAGCAATGTGGTTAACTCTCAACTTACCTTTGGGCAATTAGGATGGGCCATAAATGCTGGCATGGTCAGCAACATCTATGTCCTGTGAATGAATAAAAGTTGCCTCCTTTGATCTGTCTCCAAAGCATTTACATCCTTTCTTAAGTATGGAAATCGAAACTGCACACAGTATTAGAGGTGTAGTTTTACCAATACCTTGCATGATATCCATTAAATTTATTTTTTATATGGTATTCCATTGGTTTTAATTACTTGCTGTACCTGCATACTAACCTTGCACTGCAGAATTCTGCAATTGTATTCTGTTTTAGGAATGCTCTGCTTTCTTACTCTTCCTCCAATGTGAGAAACTTCACATGTTCCCATAATATAATCCATTTGCTACCTATGTTGCCTGTAGCCTCATTACATCCACTTCAAAACATCCTTTCCTACCTATCATTGCCTGAAACATAGGATCTGTACAACAATATCAGACTTTGTTCAACTAATCTTTGCAGTAGTTGTATAATCTGGGACTTTTAGTGAAGAGGATTTTACAGGAGGATACATAATTGCTTCAGTCTAACTCTGGGCTCTTAAAGATCCTGAGTTTTACTTGCTTCACTACTAATGCACTATACAATTATAACAAAACATGCCAACTTTAATATTCCATTCCCCTGCAATAAAGGACAACATTCCATTTTCCTTTCTAATCACTTCCAGTACCTGTGTACTAACTTTGTGATTCATGTACCAAGACTGCCAGATTCTTCTATATCTCAGAGCTCTGCAATTTCGCTTTGTCTAAATAACATGCTGCTTTTCTGTTCTTTCTAGAGTGCATAAATTCACATGTTCTAACATTATACTCCATCTACAAACTTTTGCCCTCTCATTTAACCTATCTATATTCCTTTGCAGAATTGTCATGTTCTCTCCACAAATTACTCATCTACCTATCTTTATAATATGAGCAAGATTTTATTATATATTTGGATTTCTTTAGCCAAGTCATTAATATAAATTGTGTATAGCTGAAGCCTTAGCATAGTTCTCAGTGTGCATGACCAGTATACATTGTTCTAACAAACTGTCCCAAAAACACTCCATAAGCTCATCATCCAGGTTCCCTTTGTCAAACTAATCCGTCCAATCTATATACAGATTAAAACCACCTTTCATTATTGCTATAGCTGTCACAAAGTTGGTCCCTTTTTTCTAAAAGCTGATTTTTTTTCTCAAGGATACTGTGTCCTTGATTTTTTTTCAGTGGGGTTGTAAATGGGCTGGGCTCTGATTAGACTAGTTTGGCACAGAGATGAAAAGGATTTTGAGAGGCCTTTATTTTATATGTGAACAGATGAGACTTCAGGCCAAAGTGGTCATGTTTTAGAAGTGGCCTGTAAAATGGAAGGGGAGTGGTCAGCTCTCTAGCTGAGCAGTTCAGTCCAGAACTAGTTAGGAGTTCAACAGTGAGCTGCGTGAAAACTCTCTTTTTCCTTCTGCACTTCTAACGTCAATCGATAAGCATCTGTTCCTTTTTTTACTGTGTTGTGAGGTGGTTTGCTTATTGGGACTGTTGTGTATATTCGGGACAGCATAATTAAGTCTAGTTTGGATAGACTGAGTTCTGTAGGGGTTTTTTTATTCTGTTCTGTGTGTTTCATTGTGTAATTTTGTGAATAAATATTTGTCTGTTTTAAAACCTGGTAGTCAATCTCGCTAACGTACTCCAGGTAATTTTCACTGTACACTTACTGAAACAAATTGCAAAGTTATGGTCTGGGCTGCCTGCTTAAGAATGTTTTAAGTGATCTGGCCTAGTCCATAACAAATCTTTCTCACAAACTCCCATTATTTCTTCCCCATGCTTTTCGACAAATATATTAAGGACAAAAAAGAGTAACTAATGAGAGAATAGGACACCTTAAAGATCAGCAAGGCCACCTGTGTGCGGAACTGCGAGATGGTGTGGCATACTAAACAAGTATTTTGCATCAGTGTTTACTGTGGAGAAGGATATTAAAGCTAGAGAAATCAGTTACAGAACTGGTCGAACGTAAAAAAGTGCTTGTGGAGGGTTGCTTTTCAGACTGGAGGCTTGTGGTGTGCCACAAGGTTCGGTGCTGGATTCACTGCTTTTCTTCATTTATATAAATTATATGTATGCACAAATAGGAGGTCTGGTTAGTAAGTTTGCAGATGACACCGAAATTGGAGGTGTAGTGGACACGGAGGAGGTTACCTGAGAGTACAACAGGATCTTGATCAGATGTGCCAATGGGCCAAGGAGTGGCAGATGGAGTTTAATTTAGATAAATGTGAGGTGCTGAATCTTGAAAAGGCAAATCAGGGCAGGACTTATCCACTTAATGGTAGGGCCCTGGGGAGTGTTGCTGAACAAAGAGATCTTGGAATGATTCATTGTTCCTTGAAAGTGAAGTCGCAGGTAAATAGGATAATGAAGGTGGAATTTGGTATTCTTGCCTTTATTGGTCAGAGCATTGAGTATAGGAGTTGAGAGGTCATGTTCTGGCTGTACAGGTTATTGGTTAGGCCACTTTTGGAATACTGCCAGCAATTCTAGTCTCCCCACTATAGGAAGAATGTTGTGAAACTTGAAAGCTTTCAGAAAAGAATTACAATGGTGTTGCCAGAGTTTGAGGGTTTGAACTATAAGGAGAGGCTGAATAGGCTGGAGCTGATTTCCCTGGAGCATTGGAGTGTGAGGGGTGACCTTATAAAGTTTATAAACTCATGAGGGGCATGGATAGGGTAAATAGATAAGGTCTGTTCCCTGGGGTGATGTGTCCAAAACTAGTGGGCATAGGTTTAGAGTGAGAGGGACAAGCTTTAAAAGGGACCTATGGGGCAACCTTTTCATGCAGAAGGTGGTGCATGTATGGAATGAGGTGTCAGAGGAAACGGAGGAGGCTGGTACAATCACAACATTTAACAGGCATCTGGAGGAGTAAAGAATGGGAAGGGTTGAGAGGGATATGGGCCAAATGCTGGCCAATGGGACTTGATTTATTTTGGATATCTTGTTGGCATGGATGAGTTGGACAGAAGATTCTATTTCTGCGCTATACATCTCTATGACCCTGGGCCTCTACAGGTGCGATTATTGTAAGGGTCATAAACCACTTCCACAAGCAACTTCCTATTCTACTAATTTTCATCTCCAACTAAACAGGTTCCATGTCTTAACTTTATGAACCATGGCACAAATGTCATCCTCTATTAACCGCTTTTTAGAGAGTCATACAGCACGGAAACTAGTTAATTGAATCAGAAATTGGCTAGCTGAAAGAAGATATAGGGTGGTGGTTGATGGAAAGTAGTCATCCTGGAGTTCAGTACCTAGTGGGGTACCGCAAGGATCTGCTTTCGATCCACTGTTGTTTGTCATTTCTATAAATGACCTGGATGAGGGCATAGACAGATAGTGTCATCCGCAAATTTACTAACCTAAGGTCAGTAGAGTTGTGGATACTGACGGAGGATGCTGTAGGTTACAAAGAGACATAGATAAGCTGCAGAGCTGGGCTGAGAGGTAGCAAAGGTCCAACCTACCTATCTCCTTTTCCACCTATCCACTCCACCCTCTCCTCCCTGACCTATCACCTTCATCTCCTCCCCCACTCACCCATTGTACTCTATGCTACTTTCTCCCCACCCCCACCCTCCTCTAGCTTATCTCTCCACGCTTCAGGCTCACTGCCTTTATTCCTGATGAAGGGCTTTCGCCCAAAACGTCGATTTCGAAGCTCCTTGGATGCTGCCTGAACTGCTGTGCACCACTAATCCAGAAGGTAGCAAATCGCGTTTAAGTGTGAGCTGATTCACTTTGAAAGGAGCAACAGGAATAAAAAGTACTGGGCTAATGGTAAGACTCTTGGTAGTGTAGATGAGCAGAGAGATCTCGGTGTCCAGGTACATAGACCCTTGAAAGGTGCCATCCTGGTTGACAGGGTTGTTAAGGCAGCCTACGGTGATTTAGTTTTTATTGGTAGAGGGACTGCGTTTCAGAACCATAGTATCATGTTGCAGCTGTACAAAACTCTGGTGCAGCAACATTTGGAGTATTGCATACAGTTCTGGTCACCGCGTTATAGGAAGGATGTGGAAGCTTTGGAAAGGATTCAGAGGAGATTTACTAGGATGTTGCCTGGTATGAAGGGAAGCTCTTACAAGGAAAGGCTGAGGGAATTGAGGCTGTTTTCATTGGAGAGAAGGAGGTTGAGAGGTGACTTAATTGAGATATATAAGATTATCAGAGGGTTAGATAGTTTAGACAGTGAGAGCCTTTTTCTTCAGATGGCAATGGCTAGAATGAGGGTACATATCTTTAAATTGAGGGGTGATAGATATAGGACAGATATCAGAGGTAGTTTCTTTACTCAGAGTAGTAGGGGTGTGGAACACACTGCCTGCAATAGATGAAGACTTGCCAACTTTAAGGGCATTTAATTGGTCATTGGATAGGCATATGGACAAGAATGGAATAGTGTAGATCAGATTGGTTCCACAGTTCGGCGCAACATCAAGAGCCAAATGGTCTGTTCTGCAGTGTAATGTTTGATGTTTTTGACACTTCGACCCAATTCATCTATGCCAACCAGATATCCTAATCTAATCTAGTCCATGTGCCAACATTTCATCCGTATCCCCCCAAACCTTTTCAATCCATAGACCTATGCAGATGCCTTTTAAATATTGAAATATTTATTAAAATATTAAATATTTTAAATATTAAATACCTGACCTCCATCACTCCTTCTGGCAGCTCCTTCCATACACCCTGCGAGTGAAAATGCTCCCCTTTTGGCCCCTTTAAATCTTTCCCCTCTCATCTTAAATCTATGCCATCTAGTTTTGGATTCCCCTACCCCAGGGAAAAAACCTTAGCTATTCACCCTATCCATACCCCTTGTAATTTTATAAACTTCTAGAAGGTCAACCCTCAGCCTCACACAGTCCAGGGCAAAAAGCCCCAGCCTATTCAGTTTTTCCCCCAACGGTCAAATTCTCCAATCCTGGTAACATTCTCATAAATCTTCTCTGAACCCTTGAATAAAATCTTTCCTGTAGCAGGAAGATGCCTAGAACTGAACGCAGTATTTTAAGAGTGGCCTAACTAATGTCCTGTACAGCTGCAACATGACCTCCCAACTACTGTACTCAGTGCACTAACCAATGAAGGCAACTTTGCCAAATGCATTCTTCACATCTTGTTTATCTGCGACTCCACTTTCAAGGAACTATGTACTCGCACCATAGGTTTCTTTGTTCAGCAACACTCCGCAGGGACCTAAAATTAACTGTGTAAGTCCTGGCCTGATTTGCCCTACCAAAATGCAACACCTCACATTTATTTAAATTAAACTTCATCTGCCACTCCTCGCCCCATTGGCCCATCTGATTAAGGTTCCATTGTACTCCGAGGTAACCTTCTTCACTACACCACCAATTTTGTCATCAGCCAAATTACCAACTATATCTCCTGTATTCACCTCCAAATCATTTACATAAATGATGAAAAGCTTGACAATGTTGTACCATTTATTCATAAGCAATGGAATGCTCATTGAGCCTCACTGTTGGCAGCAAACGAATATGATTCTATGAAAATGTTGCAATTCTCTGTTCCATATTAAAGCACATCCTCTGCCCTAATGGATTTCCTCCAAGTTGCTTTCATAACTTTAAATATTGTTTTCCATTTTGATAAGTGAAAACTTAACTAAATGAATTCAAACCTGCATGTATCTTTGTTTACACTCAGGGATACGTAGCACGGACAGCCAAGTCTCTGGTATGGAGACAGGCTCTAATGTAATGAGAAGTATTTTAGGTTCCAACCGATCGATTGTGTTAAGAGAATCTCCAGTCAGAGGGACAGACAGACGTTTCTGTGGCCAGCAGTGAAAAATCAGAATGGTGTGTTGTTTCCCTGGTGCCAGGATCAAGGATGTCTCAGAGAGGGTGCAGAGTGTTCTCAAGGGGGAAGAGGGACCAGCAGGAGGTCATTGTACACATTGGAACCAACGACACAGGAAGGGAAAAGGTTGAGATTCTGAAGGGAGATTACAGAGAGTAAGGCAGAAATTTTAAAAGGATGTCCTTGAGACCAGTAATATCTGGATTACTCCCGGTGCTACAAGCTAGTGAGGACAGGAATAGGAGGATAGAGCAGATGAATGCATGGCTGAGGAGCTGGTGTACAGGAGAATCCTTCACATTTTTGGATCATTGGAAGCTCTTTTGGGGTAGAAGTGACCTGTAAAAGGAGGACAGATTGCACCCACATTTGAAGAGGACTAATATACTGGCAGGGAGATTTGTTAGAGCTGCTCAGGAGGATTTAAGCTCGGAAGGTTGGGGGGGGATGTGGAGTTGGGACCCAGGAAGATAGTGAGGAAAGATTTCAATCTGAGACTGGTACAATTGAGAACAAAAGCAAGTCAAACAGTCAGGACAGGCAGGGACAAAGCAGGGAACAAGGTAGGACAGATAAATTAAATGGCATTTTTTTCAATGCAAGAGGCAAAGAGGGAAGGCAGATAAACTCAGGGCATGGTTAGGAACATGGGACTGGGATATCATAGCAATTACGGATAAGTGACTCAGGGATGTACAGGACTGGCAGCTTAGTGTTCCAGGATACAAATGCTACAGGAAAGACAGAAATGTGTGTGTGTGTGGGGGGGGGGGGGGAGAAACGTTAGTGGCGTTTTTAGTAAGTGATAGCATCACAGCTGTACTTAGGGAGGATATACCCAGATATAGATCCAGGGATGTTATTTAGGTGGAACTAAGAAATAAGAAAGAGATGATCACCTTACTGGGATTGTATTATAGACCCCCTAATTGTGAGGAGATCTCAGTTATCCGTAAGAATAATTGGGTGGTTATGGTAGGGGATTTTAACTTTCCAACCATAGACTGGGACTGCCATAGTGTTATGGGTTTAGATGGAGAGGTATTTGTTAAGTGTGTACAAGACAATTTTCTGATTCAGTATGTGGATGTACCTACTAGAGAAGGTGCAAAATTTGACCTATTCTTGGGAAATAAGGCAGGGCAGGTGACTGAAGTGTCAGTAGGGGAGCACTTTGGGGCCAGCGAACATAATTCTATTTGTTTTAAAATAATGATGGAAAAGGATAGACCAGATCTAAAAGTTGAAGTTCTAAATTGGAGGAAGGCTAATTTTGACAGTATTGGGCAAGAACTTTCAAAAGCTGACTGGGGGCAGATGTTCACAGGTAAAGGTACAGCTGGAAAATAGGAAGCCTTCAGAAATGAGATAACGAGAATCCAGAGAAAGTATATTCCTGTTAGGGTGAAAGGAAAGGCTGGTAAGTGTCGGGAATGCTGGATGACTAAAGAAATTGAGGGTTTGGTTGAGAAAAAGAAGGAAGCATACGTAAGGTATAGACAGGATAAATCGAGTGAATCCTTAGAAAAGTATACTCCTACTGCCCTTATACTCAAGAGACAAATCAGGAGGGCAAAAAGGGGACATGAGATAGCTTTGGCAAATTGAGTTCAGGAGAATCCAAAGGGTTTTTACAAATACATTAAGGACAAAAGGGTAACTAGGAAGAGAGTAGGGTTACTCAAAGATCAGCAAGGCGGCCTTTGTGTGGAGCCGCAGAAAATGGGGAGATACTAAATGAGTATTTTGCATCAGTATTTACTGTGGAAAAGGATATGGAAGACATAGACTGTAAGGAAATAGATTGTGACATCTTGCAGAATGTCCATATTACAGAGGAGGAAGTGCTGGATGTCTTGAAACACAAAGGTGGATAAATCCCCAGGACCTGATCAGGTGTATCCTAGAACTCTGTGGGAAGCTGGGGAAGTGATTGCTGGGCATTGTACGGAGATATTTGTATTATCGATAGTCACAGGTGAGGTGCCAGAAGACTGGAGGTTGGCTAACGTGGTGTCATTGTTTAAGAAAGGTGGTAAGGACAAGCCAGGGAACGATAGACCAGTGAGCCTGACATCGGTAGTGGGCAAGCTGTTGGAGGGAATCCTGAGGGATAGGATGTACATGTATTTGGAAAGGCAAGGACTGATTAGGGATAGTCAACTTGGCATTATGCGTGGGAAATCACGTCTCACAAACTTGATTGAGTTTTTTGAAGAAGTAACAAAGAGGATTGATGAGGGCAGAGCACTAGATGTGATCTATGTGGACTTCAGTAAGGCAGTCGACAAGGTTCCCCATGGGACACTGGTTAGCAAAGTTAGATCTCATGGAATACAGGGAGAACTTGCCAATTGGATACAGAACTGGCTCAAAGGTAGAAGACAGAGGGTGGTGGTGGAGGGTTGTTTTTCAGACTGGAGGCCTGTGACCAGTGGAGTGCCACAAGGATCTGTGCTGAGTCCACTACTTTTCATCATTTATGCAAATGATTTAGATGTGAGCATAACAGGTATAGTTAGTAAGTTTGCAGATGACCCAAAAATTGGAGGTGTTGTGGACAGCAAAGAAGGCTACCTCAGATTACAAAGGGATCTTGATGAGATGGGCCAATGGCCTGAGAAGTGGCAGATGGAGTTTAATTTAGATAAATGTGAGGTGCTGCATTTTGGAAAAGCAAATCTTAGCAGAACATATACACTTAATGGTAAGGTCCTAGGGAGTGTTGCTGAACAAAGAGACCTTGGAGTGCAGGTTCATAGCTCCTTGAAAGTGGAGTCGCAAGTAGATAGGATAGTGAAGGCGGCGCTTGGTATGCTTTCCTTTATTGGTCAGAGTATTGAGGACAGGAGTTGAGAGGTCATGTTGCAGCTGTACAGGACATTGGTTAGGCAACTGCTGGAATATTGCAAGCAATTCTGGTCTCCTTCCTGTCGGAAGTTGTGAAACTTGAAAGGGTTCAGAAAAGATTTACAAGCATGTAGCCAGGGTTGGAGGATTTGAACTAAAGGGAGAGGCTGAACAGGCTGGGGCTGTCTTCCCTGAAGCGTCGGAGGCTGAAGGGCAATCTTACAGAGGTTTATAAAATTATAAGGGACATGGATAGGATAAATAGGCAAAGTCTTTTCTCTGGGGCCAGGGAGCCCAGAACTAGGGGACGTAGATTTAGGCTGAGAAGGGAAAGATATAAAAGGGTGTAAGGGGCAACTTTTTCATGCAGAGAGTGGTACATGTGTGGAATGAGCTGCCAGAGGAAGTGGTGGAGACTAGTACAAGTGCAACATTTAAAAGGCATCTGGATGGGTATATGAATAGGAAGGGTTTGGAGGGATATGTCCAGGTGCTGGCAGGTGGGACTAGATTGGGTTTGGATATCTGGTCGGCATGGATGGGTTGGACCGAAGGGTCTGTTTCAGTGCTGTACATCTCTATGACTATCTATAAATCGAACATTTCAATAATGTAATTAAATCTTAATTTACCATTCTATTCCTAAATTAGAGGACTAAAATCAGTCCTGAATGTAAAGGCTTCATGTAGTTTGTTTCTTATTCTGATAAAATATGAATTCACTGATTTTGGACAGTATATGCAATAATGAAAAAACTTCTGGTATAGGCTTGAATTCAGATCACTTTCTCCTCATATTTGTTGCAATCTTTTGCCAACATTTTTGGCATGTGCATACAAGTAAAATAAATTGCTATCTATCTGAAATTCTCCTCAATCCACATCTTTGAAATCTTCCTTTTTCTGTTTCCCCTTTGATAACAAATTCTACTTGCCACTAGTATACATGTATCAAGAAAGATGTAAAATGTATGCAACAAATATGGAAGATATAATTTGATTTCTTTTCAGCGACACTGCCAGACCTGCTGAGCTTTCTTCTGTTTTGGCTTCTGATTTACAGCATCTGCAGATCTTTCATTTTGGATGATGAGAGATCTGGATTCAAGTCTATAACAAATTTTTTGTTCATGCACATGCTGTGTAAAATCAGTGATTTCATATTTTAATCAGAATACGGACCATACTATGAAGCATGTATATTTCAGGACTGATTTTACTTTAAGAATAGAATTTGACTTGATTACTGATCATATTCCATCTGCCAATCAGTAAGTACTTATAACATTTCACCCCTCTCTTTGGCTACTCTCTCTTACTAGCTATTCCCAGTACTCAGAATTCATGCAGTTATTCCCTTCTTAGGCAGCCACAAGGGAAAGGAAGAGCATAAATACACAGAGGGAGTAAGGCTGGATCCCACAGGGAATATTAGTGACACAACTGAAGTATGAGGGAGAACCGGGAAGGAAATCACAACACCCTAGTTTTGCCACTTGGTTAATGTAATATCATACCAAACCAACAAAATTTTACCACACATTTTCGTGAACATATTTAATAAAAGAGAAATTCTGCAGCACAAACTATACTTTTAACATTAAATTACATTTTTTACTGACTGAAAAAGTGAATTAAAGATGAAAAGCATGTTCAGTATTACACATTAAGCAACATTTCATAGATGTTTCACACAAAATGAATCATGCAGATGTAATCATTCACACAGTATGACTGTGAAAGCCTGGTGTAACAGTAATACTCCAGACCACCTCTGAGGATCTGAAGAAATGTAAGAAGTGCATTCCATGACCAAAACAGATCATCTTTAAAATGGCAGCAGCTAAACATGAAACTATTTCAGTACCGAGAGCTGCTGTTTCAAGAGCCAAATACCCTACCATGCTGCAAGCTTGCAAATCTCCATTTACTTAGATTCCTCATGCATGCAAATTAAATGTAAATAAAAGGTTGCAGTACTGGAATTAGTCCTTAAATCTTTAGATATGGGAAATGACTATGTCATTTCACAATTCTGTAGGTTCTGCTTAGTTTAGCTAAATAGGTCCCAACCACTTTGCTGCACACATGAAAATACCTTTTATCTGGAATGTAACAGTCACTGCCAGAAATGATTTACGTACAGTGTGAAGTTAATTTGAGGGAGACATACAATCATTTAATTGTATCATAAGACAGGAATTATAGTACATTATTTTTTTTTCCCCAAATACTTATTCCAGTATTACAGTTTCAAACAGCTTGCCTAAAAAGGTGTTTCTCGTCATAAAAAGAGAATGCCAAACTGATCTTATTTGGAAAAAAGACTTGAGTTTGATTAATTATGTTAAACCCCCATGCATTTCATCTCTTTTCAATATATTGGTCCCACTTCATTTCCACCTCAATGTATTGGAGCAGAATTAGGCCATTCATCTCATTGAGTCTGCTTAGATATAAAATTAGCTCATGCCTGATCTGATTATACAAAACTCTACTTTCCTTCCTTTTCCACTAAATTTTTGAATCTCAATTGATTAAAAAAATCTATCTCAGCAATGCAATCCCCTTACTCTGAAATTACGTCCTCTGGTTCTGTACTGTCCCACAAATGGAAACAACTATAAGATACTGGAGCAGCATTAGGCCATTTAGCGCATCAGGTTTGTTCCAACACTCTATCAGAACTAATTTGTTTCTCAAACGGATTCTGCTGTCTTCTCCTTGTAACCATTGATCCCGTTACTAATCAAGAATCTATCTATCTATCTCTGTTTTAAATACACTCACTTACTTGGTCTCCAAAGCCTTCTGCAGCAATGAGTTCCATAGATTCACCATCTTCTGGCTAAAGAAGGTCCTTTCTAAAGCACCACTACCAACTTGATTTTCTCAGTCCACCTGCATATTGAAGTCTCCTTCAATTACTGTATAGTGCCTGTTTCCACACTGTGGGGATTCCATGATTCTATCAAAGGCAATGGGCCATGACAATTTTGACAATGGTTCTGAAGACTTGCAGTCCAGACCAAGTCATGCCCCATTTCCAGTATGACTACAACACTGGTATCTACTTGACAATTTATAAAATTGCTCAGGTATGTCCTGTGCACTGAAAGCAGAACAAATCCAATCTGGCCAATTATTATCTTACCAGTCGACTCTTGATCAACAACAAATACTGGTACACTGATATCTACATCTGCCATGCCAAACAAACACTGGCCCTCAGACTGAGTTTTACCAGTGCCACTGAGCTCTTGACCTCATATCCAGCTCTGTTCAAACATGGATAAAGAGCTGAATCCAAAGCTGACATGAGTCTGCCCATCCTTGACATCAAGGCAACATTTCACCAACCAGCACTAGCAAAACTGGAGTCCTGGGGGAAATCTATCCAGATATTGGAGTCACACCTAGCTCAAAAGAAGATGATTGTACTTATTAGAAGTCAATAATTTCAGCCCCAGAATATCACTGCAGGAGTTCTTGAAGATAGATGTTTTCTAATGTACCTCTTCAGAATTGTTATGATACACTTCGCAGGTGGGATTTGAACCCAGGCCTCCTGGTCCAGTGGTAAGGACACCAGCACAGTGCCAAGAAACCTCAGTTCCACACAATATTATACCAGGCTGAATTATGTTCGGCTGCATCAATGACTTTCCCACCATCATAAGGTCAGTAGTAGGGATGTTCCATGATGATTGCACAATGTTCAGCACCATTCATGATCCTTTAGGAATGGAAACTATATGCAGCAGGATCTGAACAACATTCAGGTTGGAGCTAAATTGTAAATAACATCCATTCACACAAACACAAGGTAATGACCATCTCAAAACATGAGAGAATCTAACTATTGAACTATTTTCAATGGCATTACCATTTGTTGACTTTGCCACGAACATCTTGCGATTACAATTCATCGTAAACTAAATAGGGGCAACAAATGGCTACAACAGCAGGTTTTAACAGAGAAATCTTGCAGAAAGTAACTCATCTTTCATCTCCTCAATGCCTGCTCATCATTTAAAAGGCACAAGCCAGGTTTGAAATGAAACTGACTGGATGTTTGCAGCTCCAACAACATTCAACAAACTAGAAGCCATCCAGGACAACGCATCTTGCTTGAAATGGTACTCCAACCACAACCTTCTGCACTGTGGTACGTAGTGATTAGCTAAGAGACTGATTGGAAGAGACTTGTAGTAGGTCAATTATGACAATGAAGTGATTTCAGCTGTTGCTGTTGATAATTTGCGGCATTTGAACAGATATGTGCTAACCTTGACTACATGTCTAAGTTCATTGAACTTTTGTGACATCACATCTACATTATTGGCATTTATCCACTCTCACTTTTTTTACCATGTATCTGGAGGGGTTTCCTTCCTGCTGACAGGATGCATGGCATTTTCCTAGCTCCTCCATTATAGCTTCTAACATGGTACTGGAAAACCATGGAACCTGCTTTCTCTTTCCTGCGCTGTGCCATTGTTCACTTGCTGCTTGATTCTCAGTACCAACTCCAGCCAAAATGAACCTCTACCACATTCTCTCTCCCTGCCCCCACCAACCCCACTCCCACCTTTAAAATGTTGCAGGCTAAGTTTAAGCTTTGTATGGTTCAAATTTTGATTCATTGTGTTCCAAATGATGTAAGCAGCCAAATCAATACTGAAGCTAGCTCTACCTATGTGCTGAAATCTTTCAACTGAGCAGGCAGTACACAGCTGGTATTTTCTAAAAATCTTTCATGGGATGGGGCATCATGAACAGGACCACAGTTTCTGATCCACCTCCAACTGGTCAAGGAGATGGTGTGGTTCTCATATGCTTGCCGTCCTCGTATTCGTACTGTGCCAGGATGAATGATAGTAAAGCCCCATTACTCCACCAGTCACACCATTAATGTAAGTTTGGTGATTCAATGCCAAATGGTCAATTCTCCTCTTTTGTGCTGCTAAGAAGAAACATTAACAAGGCTTCTTGAAATAAACTGCTTTTTAAAATGCTTGTTCTCAAGAAAATTTCTTAATGCAAGTGCATTGATTAATTAAAAGCACAATTCTGCAGATACTGGAGATCTGAAATTAAATAAATGGGTTGGAGAATTTCAGCAGTTCTGGCTGCATCTATGGTGAGAGAAACAGAGTTGAGTCTTCTTCATAACTGGGTAACAAGTGAGTAGGAAATTATGTTTTTTTATGTGGTGGAAAAAGAAGCAGCAAAAGCAAGTGGACCAGATGGTGAGGGTGTCCAAAGCAGATATTGATGAAAGAACAGATGTCAATGGTAAGCATTAATATCAGAAACTAGACAGCGCTGTCAATGAAGCTGAATTGCTGACAACTGTAGGTTGATGATAAATATCTAGCTCCAATTCCAATCAACTTAGATTAGAGTGGGTCAGAATTGGTCACAGTCCATTACCTCAGGTTTTAATAGGTTAACACAAATATTGATATTTGGAAATGTTGTCTAAGAAGCAAAACTTCAGAGAGACTGTAGCTTTTGGAGTGTTACCTTTTCTTCCCGACCTCTGAATTCTGATTCACAGACCCAAAGGCCATAATAGGCAATTACACAACTGTTAGCATCAGTCCCTAGTCCTCTCGAAATCAGTTTTCTTTTCAATATTTACAGCAAACTCCTTTTCATAGCGCCTTGAAAGATATACTTCTCCGTTCCGCCAAAGTCACTCGCATCAACAGCGCTTAGGGCACATATTAAACTTTTGACTTCACTAATTCACATGTTGGTCCCTAGCTCACATATTGCTGAATATAATTCCAAGAAATCATACATTCCTGTTCAATCCAGAAAATGTCCCAATAATTCCATCAGTTTAAATTTCTCCAACAGTCATTAAATGTAGATATGAATTCTTAACACAAGTTTTTAATGAATGGTAGTGGTCATATGTTTGGAAGGTCCATCAAAGTTGTAACACTTTACTATGGTTCTTGTAGATGTTCACTTTGGTTTGGTGCACCAGTGATAAAGGGAGTGAATTTTTAAGTTGATGGATGTAGTATCAATTAAGCAGGAAACTTGTCATTCCTTAGCTTGTATGTGACATGAGTATTACTTATTATTTATAAGCTCACATCTTCATGTTGTGTAAATATAACTGCATGAAGGCACAAACTGCTTCATTATCTAGTGGGCACAAATGGAAGTGAACATATGTACAACCCATCAGCAAATTACCACAATCTATGTGGTGAAGGTACTCTCAGTGCTATTAGGGAGTGCGTTCCAGGATTTTGACTTCATTTCAAGGACAACTTCACCACAGTCCATGCAATCCATAGATTTTCAGCTAGCTTTGCTATCATTTTCCTTGAGATTCAAATCAATTGCTAATTTTCACACCATTCATACACTATTATTTTGTTTTTCAGCTGTTATGGCGTGGAAAAATTTGACTCTGAAGCTAGAGTATAGAAGGTAAATTGAAAGAGAGCGTGCGTGAAGGGTTATGGTATAAAGAAAGAAAGATGAGTATCATAATCTAAGGAGAATTGTGGAGGAGAAGAATGAAAGAGCATTCAAAAGGTGAGCAATAAACATACTGCGATAAAAGGAAAACAGACACACTAGGATAGTTTCACCTGTTTATGTAGGAATTCACTGAATATATTATTCTATATATCTTTTTAACTGGCATTCATTCAACATACAATATTTGAAATTCATGGTACTTTATTCTTTTGTACATGCATTTCACTTCTATATGCAGATTAACTATGTGCATAATAGATTTTCTATATACATGAAATGTATTATATGTTGTAATAGGCAAACACACACACTATTAATTAAGCAATTTAACACTGGACCTACTGTGAGGAATGCCATAGGATGTCACTTATTATTTTGCTATATTGTTGTAGATTTACCATTTGAACCATATGTATTACATATTACTATGAGATTGTCTTCGGTCATACCACAATACAAAAAAAGACTAATTTTACAACACTTCCCCAGGATGTAATGGGCAACTTTATAATAATCCATTCAATGCTGTTCCAAAAACTTGGCAGATTGGATGAAATGGTCTATTTCAAAATTAAGCCTAAACCCAGTAAAATCCCTGTTCTCACATCCTAACTTATTAAAATTTTTACTGGTTCAATATTTCTTGTTCTAATTAATACCTGTCCATTATGATTCAAGGCCATAGCATAAAATGTGAATCAAGGTTGAAATCTCTTTATCATCATTAGCTAAATTAAAAACTGTGGCTGCTGAGCAAAAATGCATAATCCATCTTCAGATGACTGATGAGACACTTCAGCAACTATAACAACTCAAATTTCTTCAATTGTCATGAATTGCAGAGCTGATGGCCACAAATTAAATAATTTCATGAATTTGAGATTCATCTTTGCATTCAAACTCTCCTCTTGTAACTTCAAAAGAAGTTAAGTGTTTTCAAAATTAAAGGGATTCAAAAGTCTCAAAGCAATCCATTAGGATATCAGCTTTCTGTAAACATCTGGGCCTCTCTGTTAACTCAACCATTAGGAAACCTCACCAAATGACGATTGCAGAACAGAGTCTCCGAGTTCACAAGGAACAATCAAGATAACCTGATTGTTAACATGAAAACAAATAGGTGCAGATAATTCATTATCATCTCACCTTCATAACCATTAGCTGCATCCTGCTATTTTGCAACAGCTAAAGTTCGATTAGAATTAGCAACATCCAGTGTTAGTACAGCATGCAAAACGTCATCACAAAGCAGCTGCATACCATCACATTCTCCCACCTGGCCCATTTAATGAAGTAAGGCAAATGGTTGAGCAGATTGAATGTGTAAAAGGAATATCGGGTAATCTCTGTCACTGTCCATGTGACCAAGAAAAGAACGACGCTTTCCTCATTCTGTATCTGCAGATTATTCCATGAGAAAACAGGCATGTTCAGAAATGAAAAGGATTAACCCCCATATTCAGAAGTGCATTTGATTTCTCCTTACTGATTACAAACTAAAGCAATGACACCTTGCAATAAAAAATAATAATATTCAACAGTATTATGTATTTGATTTTTCCACATAAGCAATCAAACATTGTTACATCTGTTTTGCTGAAATTATAGAAAAATATTGTATTGCATTGCAGAATTCAAATTTACTAAGTTAAAAATACAAACACTATGGATATTTGTACAAACAGTTACACATGTCTCAAACACTGGCACAAGATACATAATGGAAGAAACATTCATTGTGTTTATGCATTGATTCCAACAACACTATACATGCAAATCTTGTACGCATGCTCTTCAAATGAAAACAAGTAAAGTGCAATTCATGCCCACGGTTTACTTGGAGTTTCATTACATTTCCTGTAAAAGTTACAAGCTCTGCTATGATTAATGCACCAAACCAATTATTGAATATAGCATCTGGCTCTTGGAATACAGTGGCACCAATTTTATTCCAGAAAGTGATATATTGGTCAGCTATATACCTCATAGAAACTATGAGCATATGAACATATAAACATACAAAGGAGGAACAAGAGTAGGTCACTCAGCCTTTTGAGCTTACTGTGACATTCAATAAGATCATGACTGATCCAATTTTAACTTCAACTCTACATTCCTGCATATCCTCAACAATCTTGCATCTCCTTCAAATTAAGGATCTATCTCCTCTGACTTAAGAATGATTAAAGATCCTACATTTACTGCCTTTTGAGGAAGGGAATTCCAAAGACACTCAATCCTCCAAGAGAAAATAGTTCTCCTCATGGATCTTAAATTAGAAGCCCTTTGTTTTTAACTACAAGTGGAAAAGTCCTTTCCTCAAACTGGTCTAGTTCCATCAGGATCATATATGTTTCAACTAAGTCGCCTCTGAGTCTTCTAAACTTTACAGGATAATAAGAGGCAATCTTCTCATTCCAGATGTTAGACTAGAATATACCTTTAGCCAAGTTCGTAATTTGTGACTGCAAATTTATAACAAGACGACATATTTTAAACACATTTTCTGGCACTGTTAAGTAATTATTTACTCACATTTGTAGCTTAGTGCTACATCTCACCCTTGTTTCTATTTTGGGAAGCAATTCATTTACAGGTTTCCATTTATGTGAAAATACAGTAGATGATTCCCCTCCAATCCACTGCTGTGTTGAAATTTCAAAAAGCTGAGATCAAGTCTCAGAAAAAGAATAACAAGGATCTTGTGTCCTACCATTTCATTGAATAGTATATTATTCTAGTACATTCCACATTTATAATTATTTAATTGAAATCAACAATCTTAAATCAGAATTTAAATTGTTTGTTTTCACCTATTTTTGCTATAATATTTCACTGTCATTATGAAATACAAAAAGTGGAAAAAATAAATACTATTCAAGTTTATTAAGCACATATTTAGTAAATAATGCAATTTCTATCTTACTAGCATGCACTAAACAACTAATGCACTAAGCAGCATTTCTTTAAATACCGTAATAACAAAGACACCATATCTTTGAACTATGGGTGCATTCCCTATTTAGATGGATATAAATATTCACATAAAATTATTCAAAGGAAAACAGGAAATCTTCCAGTTCCTTAACCAAATATCCTCCCTCAATACGCATCAAAGTAAAATCCATCGATTTGATCTCATGGATTTGTTGTATGCACATTAATTTTTAGGCAAACATAGAAGGCAGTCTTCAAAGTATGCACTAACTGTAAAGAATTTCAATACCCTAATGATGGGGATTGGTTTAGCCGAATGGTTGGACAGTGGTTTGTAAAGCAATGTGATACCAACAGTGTGGGTTCAATCCCCATACTGGCTGAGGTTATCATGAAGGGCTCTCCTTCTCAATCCCTCCCCTTGCCTGAGGTTAAACCAGCACCAATCTCTCTCTAATAAAAGAGCAGTCCTATGGTCTGATAAGACTGTAGTGATTTGATTTGTCTTGACCCTGATGATACAATAACAGGCATGAGTTATCACTTACAATTAACTAAAAACTGCCTGAACATCATAATGCATTACCGATGGAAAATTTCATTCAATATTACTCTGTTTATAGTCTCAATAATTTCTCATTTTAAAGACACTCTTAAAGTTCATGTATGAAAGGTGTGAAACTTTTCATTAGATTGATACACCAATCAATACACCATTTCAATATAGTGAGGTATTGAATTCAACATTCTTAAGCATTACTTAAACACTGAGCAAAGCCTGCATTTAGTAAACAGGAAGTCAGCATTGCTAGCAGTGCCATTCACTTCATATCTTTTTTTAGTTATCACTACCATTTTTATTAAATAGGAATTGGAGCAATGTGTACAAACAATGACAAAATAGTGTTTCCCCAGGTAAACAATGATTCACATGGTAGCTGCAGAATTGCATGTTGAGAGAATGATTACAATTTACACTATTATTAGAAGGAGAGTTATGCCATCAAGAATTTCCATTAAGAGGAGAACAAACCAATACAAAGTTTGTGTTATTCCTATTATTAATCTTAGAATTTTTTTCCAAATCTGCACAATAGCAGTACTATCAGTAGGACAGGAAAAACAAATAGAGGCTTCAGTATTCAATCAAAAAATTGAATTAAACTTACCGGTCTTATACTATGGATAACAAACCACACCATGAAAATTCTGGACATGACTTGGACCCCAGTAACAAGCACCGAAGTTCGCACTATTCCTTAAAAAAAAGTAACTTTGTAGTTAATAAAAGATTCCATATTTAGTATCTTTATCAATTTACCAATTCACCAATTACTCACCAACAGCACAGTGGATAATCTGTTAAACAATAAAAGAAAGAAAAAAAAACCATGAGATCATTGTAAGCAACTGAAATTTGAATGATACATTACATAATCAGTTTGAACAAATACTGTAATAACAGCAATCAATATTTTTACCTCTAGCAATGCAAATGTCTGGAAAAATTTTAGTGTCTTTTGTATGCTCCTATATAGTCCCTTGTGTGTTCTTTTCTGGTAAGAAAATCGAATCATAGCCACAGCTAGTACCAGCCACCTTGGGACAGAAATAAGTAATCTAAGTACAGAATGAGGGGCAAAGTGAAAAAAAAAACACAGTAATTTTAAAGTAAATAACAGTGACAGGTAATTCACCTCAAAGGAATGGCACATTATAATGCACAATTCATGAAATACGTGCATATTAAGTGAATAAGTCAACATCAAAACAGAAAATACTGACAGCACACAAGTTGATGAGCATATTAACATTCTCTATGCAATCTCCGTTCAAGGCTGGCTTCAGGAAGCACTATTTCACACAAAAGGTCACAAAAATCCAGAATTCTTGACCTACTTGAACACAGCTAGATCAGTCGAAACTGACAGTTCTGTAAGGTATTGAATGATATGGATTAAAATATGGGTAAATGTAACTAAGATACAGTTTGTTCTACTATAACGCAACACCTTTGTGCCTCTGCAATCTTGTGGCTATAGAAAATTGTGCTGTAGAAGATCACTAATAAAAAAAATCGTTATACTTGTTCAGTAGAAAGTTTGCATTATACAAACAAACAATGTCCACAATTCATCAATTTCGTTTAACCAATTCGCACTGCCGAAACGCATGTTATAGCAGAACGACTTGGACAAGGCCAGCCATGATCTCAGTGAGCGGTGGAACAGGTTCAAATGGGTCAATGATCTACTCCTCCTTCCTATGTCATTCATTATTAAAGAAAGCCAAGTCACTATGTGTATTAAAAAAAACATAGCTCTCCTTTCCTGTTCAAGGGAATATAATTCTTGACTATCCTAAGAATAATACTTCTCAGAAAACTGTTTTTTAAAGAGCAACTTAGTCAAAACATTTATTGAAGCAGCAAGTTACATTGCACAATATAAGATTGTATTCTTCTCAAATAACAAAGAATTGTTAAATATAACCAGCCTACTATTAATCTCAATTATTTACAAGTACCAATCTTCAATCTGCTGCCAGATGAGTAAGAAATTTAAAATCATTCAAAGAATATTCGCGCTGCCATTTCAAAATCATCTCTTCACAATAAACTAATCAGGGCAAGATAATCATTAGAAATAAAAACCATGATAGATTTGTGTAGCCACAACACAACTCTTCAAAACCTATGGAAAAATGTAGTTGCTACAGATGCAGAAGTTACAAACATAAGCACATTATACAACCTGAAATGAAGTATTTTAAATTCACTTATGGGATGTGGGTGTCATTGGTTAGGCCAGAATTTATTGCCCATTCTTACTTGCCCTTGACAGGGTGGTGGTGAGCTGTCTTCGCGGATGACTGCAGTCCAATTAGTGCAGACACCACAACACTGATAGACAGGGAGTTCCAGGATTGTGACCCAGTGACACTGAAAAAACAGCAATGTATTCCGAAGTCAGGAAAATGAGTGGCATGGAGATGACCATGCTGATCGTGGTGTTGATATGTGAGAAGGTGACCTTGTTCTTCCAAATAGTAGTGATCTATAATTGGACTGGAAGGTCCTGTCTAAAGAGTTTTTGTAAATATTTACATTATATCTTGTAGATTGTACACACAGCTGCTACTGAATGGTGATGGTGTTCACAGTGAATATTTGGGGGTGGTGTTTCCCAACAGGTGATTTTGTCCTAGGTGATGCCAAGTTTCTTGAGACATAGAAGCGTGTTTGTAGCTGCAAATATCCAGGTAATTGAGGTGTCTTCAGCCACACTCAGTACTTGTGCCTTGTGGATGCGAGACAGGCATGAGGTAGATAGGAGAAAAAGTGAGGACTGCAGATGCTGGAGATTAGAGTCAAGATTAGAGTGGTGCTGGAAAAGCACATCCAAGGAGCAGGAAATTCAGCGTTTTGGGCAGGGGCCCTTCATCTGAATTGGGTAGATAGGAGATAAATTGTTTTCTGCAGGATTTCTCACCTCTGACCTGCTCTTGTAGCCACAATATTGTATGCTTAATCCAGTTCAGATTCTAGTCAATGCCAAGCTCCAGAATGTTGATCATGGAGGATTTGGTAATGGTCACTATTAAATATTAAACTAATGGGGCAATAATTCATCATGTTGGGTTTGTCCTGCTGCATGTGTACAGGAACAGAAGTCTTCAGAACTGTTGCTGGAAATGTTTTAGGGGGCCATAGTTCTTCGAGCAACCAGTGCTTTCAGCCATTTCTTGATGTTAAGTGGAGTAAATCAAATTGGCTAAAGACAGGCAACTGTGATGTTAGGGACCTCTGGAGGAAGACTGGATAAAATCATGCACTTAGCACTTCTGGCTGAAGATCGTTGTGAAAACCTCAGTCTTACCTTTTGCGATAATTGTTGGGTTCCATCACAATTGGGGATGGAAATATTTGTAGAGCATCTGCATCTAGGAAACAATGTAATTGTCCAGCAGAACTAACAGGTAGATATGGCAGGATTACGGACCTGACATCTGATCTGTCAGTTGAAGAATTACTTAGTCCGTTCACTTGCTGTATATGCTGTTCGACTCAGAAATAGCCCTGAATTAATCGGTAGATTAATTTCATTTTTCGACCGTGCACTCCTCATTAACCAGGAATGATCCCCTGCTGAGATGGTAATCGCAGAATAGGAGACATGGTCGGGTCATGACGTCACAGATTGTGTTTGAATTTCTTCTGCTGTTGTTGATGGCCTATAGCACCTCATGGATGCCCAGACATGAATTGCTAGCTCTGTTCAAAGTCTGTTCTGTTTAGTACAGCAATTGTGCCCCTTAACATGTTGGATAGTGTCTTCAATATGAAAGCAAAACTTCCTCTCCACAAGTCCATCACTGACTGATATATTCATGGAAAGATGTTACTGCAGCAGATAGATTGTGAAGGATGGGCCAAATAGGTCCATTGGTTCCTTCGCCAGTTGCCACAGACACCGTCGAGCAGCTTTGTCCTTAAGGAACTGACCATCTTGGTCAGTCATGGTGCTGCTGAACCACTGGTAGATTGAATTCAATATCCACCAACAGCAGAGTATATTTTGAACCCTTACAACCCTCAATACACTCTTCAAACCAGGACTTTGCTAGGAATGTTGGGTTTGCTTTATAGGAAAGGCTGGAATGTTTTTCACTGGAGGATATGAAGTTGAGAGGTGACCAAATAGAGGTTTATAAAATCATAAGGGTATGGCAGGTGTCTTTTCCCTAGGGTGGGGGGGATCTCAAGAGTAGGGGGTATTTTTAAGGTGAGAGGAGAAAGATTTAAAAAAATGTAAGAGGAGCAATTTTCTTTTCCCCCCTCCAGAGTGGTTTGTGTGTGGAATGAACTTCCACAGGGAGTGGTAGATGCGGGTATAGTTAGAACATTTAAAATACATTTAGATAAGTACATGAATAAGGAATGTTTGGAGGGACATGGGCCAAGCACAGGCAGATGGAATAAATTTAGCTTGTGATTATGAATGGCATGAATTCGTTGGACTGAAGGGTCTGTTTCCATGCTGTATGACTATCTAATTATACCTCAACATGGAGGAGTACTGATTCATCAATTGATGGGATGGCTTGTGGTAATCAACAGCAGGACTCCCTGCCCATGCTACACATATTGTCAAGAAACTTCAAGGGATCCAAAGTCACCATTGAGGACTTTGATAGCAAATCACTCCCAACTTTATACCATTGTCCTGCTATTGAAGCAGGACACACCTAGGGAGAGCGATGGTGGTGTCTGAAACAGTGTTGTAAGATTCCATGTGTATGGCTATGTCACCGATTGGCTGCAGACCATTCTGAAAGAGGAGGGTGAACAACCAGTTGTCATGGTGCACATAGGCAGCAATGATGAGTAAAAAAATGACATGAGGTCCTGAAAGCAGAATTCAGGCTCCTAGGAAGGAAGTTAAAGGCAGTGATCTCGGGATTGCTACCAGTGCCACGTGCTAGCCAGCGCAGAAATGAAAGAATAGGTAGGATGAACACGTGGCTTGAGGGATGGTGTAGGAGGAAAGGGTTCAGATTTGTGGGACATTGAGACCGGTTCTGGGGAAGGTGGGACTATTACAAATTGGACACTCTACACCTGAACCAGACTGGAACTAATGTCCTTGGGGGAGCTTTTTCTCCTGCTGTTGGGGAGTGTTTAAACTAATGTGGTAGGGGACTGGAAACCAGAAGAGAAGAATACTAGACAGTGAGTTGGAAGCTGAAGAATGAAAAGATCATGAAGTCAGCATTACCAAAGGAAACAGTAGGCAGAGAGCAGATGTACGTAAAAGAACTGGTGGCCTGAAGTGCATATACTTTAATGCAAGGAGTGTAGTGGGTTCGGCAGATGAACTTCAGGCTTCGATTGGTGCCTGGGAGTATGACATTATTGCAATCACAGAGACTTGGTTGAAGGAAGGGCATGATTGGCAACTAAATGTTCTAGGATATAGACGCTTCAGACAGGACAGGGAGGGAAGTAAAAGGGCGGGGGGAGAAGCTGTATTGTTGGTCAGGAATGATATCACAGCGGTGCTAAAGGAGGGCTTGAGCAGAGGCATTATGGGTGGAGCTGAGAAATAAGAAGGGTGCAATTACATTAGTGGCTGTATTACAGGCCTTCCAACAGTGAATGTGAGGTAGAAGAACAAATAGGTAAACAGATTATGGAAAGATGTAGAGGCACAGGCTGGTGGTGATGGGAGATTTTAATTTTCCCAACACTGACTAGGATACACTTCATGTCAGAGGTTTGGCTGGGGCAGAATTTGTAAGGAGCATCCAGGAAAGTTTTCTAGAGCAGTATGTAAATAGTCCAACAAGGGAAGGGGCCATATTGGACTGGTGTTGGGGAATGAGCCAGGCCAGGTGGTGGACGTTTCAGTGGGGGATTTCTTTGGTACTTGTGACCACAATTCTGTAAATTTTAGAATATTCGTAGGTAAAGATGAGAGTGGTCCTAAGGGAAAAGTACTGAACTGGCCAAGGCCAATTATATCAAAATTAGGGAGGAGCTAGGAAATGTGGATTGGACACATATTTAAAGAAAAGTCCATATGTGATATGTGGGGGGCTTTCAAATGTAGATTGAAGATAGTGCATGATAGGCATGTCACTTTGAAAACAAGGGATAGGAATGGCAAGATTTATGAACCGTGGATGATCGGAGAAATTGTGCAGTGGTTAGAGTGGTTAAGGAGGAGAAATTGTGCAACTAGTCAAGAGGAAAAGGGAAGCGTACATAAGGTCTAGACAGAACGGGCCTTGGAGAAATATCGGGAGAGTAGGACCAATCAGAAACGAGGAATCAACAGGCTAAAAGGGGTCATGAAATAACTTTAATGAGCAGAATTAAGGAGAATCCCAAGGCCTTTTATTCTTATATGAGAAGCAACAGGGTAACCAAAGAAAGGGTTGATCCATTAAAGGATAAGGAAGGAAGGTTGTGCGTCGAACCTGAGAAAATGGGCGAGTTTCTCAATGAGTACTTTGCATCAGTGTTCACTGAGGAATGAGAAGTGATGAATGCTGAGATTAGAGATAGAAATTTGTTTACTCTGGATCACGTTGACATAAAAAGGGAAAATGTGTTGGTAGACTAAAGGATATCAAGATGGTCAAAACCCCATGACCGAATGGGATCTATCCCAGGTTGCTGAGGGAGGCAAGAGAAGAAATA
>NC_057714.1:75000779-75036475 GCF_004010195.1 Chiloscyllium plagiosum
AACCTCATGGTCCTATTCTATAAAACAAAAATAGAAAGTCACGTTTAAAGGCTTGAAAGGTAAAGAGTACTATGTGCTAACATAGTCAATATAATTTGCACTTCCAGATAAATTCACTCTCCAAAAAGATTTGATGGCAAACCTCTTGCTTTCACTTCCGGAACCTGAAATATGAACATATATCAAACTTTCTCTTCCTTTCTTTCTATTTAGTGCCTGGTTTGTGTATGCTAGCTTCAGAAATTTCAACCGAATCACAAATTCACACCGACAATGTTATGAAAAACATTTGTAGAAAATCAACAAACTTCTCCAAGAGGAGGATAAAATCATTTCTGCAATGGCAAAATGGTTCACACCATGTAGTCTGGGATGTTCTTCTGAAGTGGGGAATGAAGCATACAAATCAAGCATCTTTATTATTTTTATAAATCAGGGCGCAGAGGAAAATGGTGAATTTCTACACGAAACCCTTTTCATAGCCATTTAAATAAAACCTACTTCTGAAGCACATTCATTATCTTAGCATGTCATTAAATAAATTTTAAATTAAATTTTGCAAAATTGAAATGACAGTAATAACATAATAATGCTGCAGAGCATTCATGTAGGAGTGAAAGAGGATAATGGACACAATAATTTGTCCCCAGGTAGTCATAATTTGATTTTCTACTGAGTCCACGAGTTGTTTAAAAAAATATTTTTTTATCCAAGCTGGATTAATCAATGGTGACCCTTAAATCAAATTAGTGAAACAGTCCAGGCCTTTGAACCTGCTCAACTATTCAATAAGATCATGGTTTGTCTCCTCCACATTAACTCATCTTGTCATACTACCTCCATAACATATGGTTTATGTCATGTCCAACAATTCAGTGAATGGCCCTAAAAATGCTTAAAGACAAAATAATTTTTACTTGGGCCTAAATGGCTGATGCCTTACTCCAAGGCTGTGATTCTGGTTCTGGACTCAACAGCTAGAGAACCACATACTCAGCATTAACTCCAGCAGGAATTTTACACATTTCAATGAAATCACCTCTCATTCCTCTGGACAGTATCCATGGACAGTATCGGCTTAGTATACTCAAACTCTCTTTGGAGGACACATTAAGCGTACAGAGAATATTTGCTCTTAAACAATTGAAGATGTTTTCAAAGATAGCTGTTACAATCTCCATAAAGCCACATGACTTTCAAAAGTTCCAGTCCCCAGTGATTGACTTAAAATAATTGCAAGACAGGATTTCAAGTTAAGATTTTTCCTGAAATAAACAAGCTAAAAGTAACATTGACTTAACATTACTTAGTTACCTCCTAATTTGTAGGAATGTTCTCTGAGCTAAGACTAAATACATTGGGCCTATATTCTCTGGAATTTAGAAGCTCAAGAGTTGACCTCATTCAAACATAAATAATTCTTCAAGGTAAGAGGGATGACAGTTGGTTTTTCCAGCTGGGAAGCCTGAATCAGGAGACAGTCTCAGATTGAGGAGAATTTAGGACGGAGATAATTAGGAACATCTTTACTCAGGAGGTGGTGGTTCTCTGCCCAGAAAGTAGTGAAGATTCAGTTGTTATGTTCAAGATGGGGATTGCTGAATTTCCACATAATAATATGATCCATGGATAGACTGCAGGACAGCAGTGTTGAGGTAGAAGATGTCACTGAATGGAGGAGCAGCATCAAAATGTCTAAATTACTTATGCCTGCTCCTATTTCATATACTATGTTAAGAAACATTACAAATTCCAGAAAAGATCATCCTTATCACTGTTATGATTTGGGCAACCACCTGATGAAGGAGCACCACTCCGAAAGCAAGTGCTTCCAAATAAACCTGTTGGGACTATAACCTGGTGTTGTGTGATTTTTAACTTATCATTATTGTATCTCAACCAATAACCCCAACACAAAATAACTTTAACATCTTTTTTTCACAGAAATGGGCATTTTCAGGAAACAGTCGGCTGATTTACTAAGGGTTCACATTGTCTGTTTCACTGAGGGTAAAGTTCAGCAACCATTCAACAATGGATATTCATGATATCTTCTCTCAGCCTAGCCAGGCAAATCTTCCATAGATTAAGTTGCTGTGCGTTCTTCTCTTCAACTTGTGGACATGCTTCCCAGAACATCCTGTCTGATGATCAACAAGGAAAATAGCCTTTTCTCTTTCCAGACCAAAACAGCTGCTGTTCTTGGTATCAAGGATTTTGACAACTGCCTTTTGTCTAGCAAGATGAATATGTACCTTGTATGAAATGTTAACATGTCTTCGGATCCTCTTCTCAGGCAGCTAGATGTTTCATTTCTGCTCAACTCTTCCAATGCCTTTAAAACTACTCAACTCACAAAGGTTACAGCTCTCAGTAGCTGTCTCCTAATTATCAGTGTCAGTGTCAATGTAGTCATCTCCATAGCTCTGAGATGTTTTTGGAGCCAAAGTATGGACACTCAAAGGTCCAGTGACCAATTCACCATACAAAAGACTTTAGGAATGAAGCCATCCAATAAATAACTGTAAAGGTGCATTAAGTCCTCATTAACTATGAGGACTTAATCTCAGAGCTATGCAGATGACTACATTGACACTGACACTGATAATTGCTGACAATCCCAAAACAACACTTCATTAGGAACACTTGCAGTACATGACAAAAGGTGCAAACATAATATTCGAGACGAGCAATAATGATGGAATAACATTCTAACTGAAAATACCAAGCAACACGTCCAAACAAGGCAAAACACCTGCCTCTCAGTTTTGGAATCAGCTGAGAAATATGGCCCATGGATCCAGTAAATTTTAATATGCCCACTGTCACTATGATATGGAGGAGTCGCTGTTGGAGTGGAGTGGGCCAAGTTAAAAATCACAAAATTCCAGGTTATAGTCCAACAGGTTTATTTGGAAGCACTAGCTTTCAGAGCATTATTCCTTCCTGATGAAGGAGCAGCGCTCCAAAAGCTGATGCTTCCAAACAAACCTGTTGGACAGAAGCTGGTGATTTTTAACACTGTCACAATGGCAACCATGAATTGATCTATAGCCAGACAGGGTGAGCAAGAGGCCAAACGTGCTATATTATTGCATTATTTCAAATTGCATTTAAAGAAAGAGCCCAAAACATAATCAACTTATAAAACCTTGTATATGAAACACAAACGTTCTTGGTCCAGCTAAGTACAAATGAACTTCTAAGTATTAATAGAGTTCCTGGATAGTCGGAGAGATCACGAGGTCTCCAGGGAGCAGCAGTGTCTGTTGGGATACATGAGTATACAGTTTAAAATTCTTCTGGTTCTGGTTTTTCTTCAATTCCTGGACGCAGAGGTCACGAGGTCACATATTCAGGCAGTTGCTTTACCCGAAAACACTACTCGGGTAGTGTCTTTCACTGACCAAAATAAAAGTTCTGTGCATCGGTTGGTAAGGTCACAAATGTTTTCTTTCATATTTCATTTTTTATTCCCCAGCAGTCTATTTGGAAATTTAAAATAGTGGGACTAGAAGGTAGGGCAGTTGAAATTTCCTCATGCAGCATGTGGGCGGTAAGGGTCATCTCAAGTGTCCCTGCTGACTTCATTTGTGGGTAGTGCATCCAACTCCAGTTCTACAAAAAGCTGGTTGAACTTTGGATCATTCAGGAAGCAGAGGGGATTATTGAGAGGAGTTACATGGAGGTAGTTACTCCACAGCCATGTGAAGAAGGTAGATGAGTTACTGTCAAGGTAGGAAAGGGAACCGGCTGGCAGTGTAGGGATGTCCTGTGATGGTTCACCTCATCAACAAGTATACAGTTTTGGACACCGCTGGAGGGAAATGACTTCCAGGGGTAAGCAATGGGGCACAGGTCTCTGGTGCAGAGTCTGTCCCTGTTACTCAGAGGGGAAGGGGGAAGAGGTGCAGAGCTTTAGTATTTGGGGACTCCATAGTTAGGGGGACAGATAGGAGGTTTTGTGGGAACGAGAGAGACTCACAAATGGTGCGTTGCCTCCCAGGTGCCAGGGTTTGTGATATCTCTCATCGTGTTTTAGGGATCCTTAAGGGGGAGGGGGACCAGCTCCAAGTCGTAGTCCACATAGGTACCAATGACATCGGTAGGAATGAGGATCTAAAATCTGGATTTAGGCCGTTGTCAGGAGCAACATGCCCTTACTAACAACAAAATGGCTTCTTAATGAGAGTAACATAAAGTAACATAACAAAATGGCTTCTAGGCTGCAAATTGATAGTTCTGTTTAAAATGGCTTTTAATCCTGCTAAAAGTTGCACTCCTGAAATAGCTGAACCAAAGATTAGCAGACAATGCTTCCTTCACAGTACGGAATTAACTAAGCTAGACAGGACATTACTAACCATCATTGCTGACCTTGGAGACGCAGTTGCCAAGAGATAAAATGTGTAAAACAGAGTTAGTTCCCAGGAATTATCATTGACTTAACCTCATGTCTATAATGTCACTTTATTGCATTTTATTGGATTTGCTCTGTAATTAAGGCTGTACTATTCCTTAAGAACCATATAAAATTTGTCTTTGTTTTAAGCCATTTGCGCAGTTTCTCCAAGGAAACAAAAGTGTTTAACCTCTGTGTTGCTGGACAACCTAAGCCCGGCCATGATAATAAAGTGTGAAATCTTGCAGAACCAGACTGAATTGCTTGTGTTTATTTGACCGATCGCGGAACCGAGGGATCCCTCCCATGGATCGAAATCTTCCTGAAGAAAGAAATCTAAGGCAGAAATTCAGGAGTTAGGGTGGATGCTTAGAGCTAGAACAAACAATTGTTATCTCTAGTTTGTAGCCCATGCCACGTGCTAGTGAAGCAAAGAACAAGGAGAGCGCGGAGCTGAACACGTGACTGCAGGGATGGTGCAGGAAGGAGGGTTTTGGATCCTTAGATAATTGAAGCTCTTTCAGGGGAAGGTGGGGCCTCAACAAACAGGGTGGTCTTCACCTGAACCAGAGGGGTACCAATATCATGGGGTGGGGTGGGGTGGAATTTGCTAATGTTCTTTGGAAGGGGGGGGTTTAAATTAATGCAGTAGGGGGTTGGGAACCTGATTTGCAGTTCCAGTATAGAAGAGGTTGAGTGTAGAGAGGTTTACAAGGTCGCGAGAGGGCACCAGCAAACAGAATGTTGATTTGAAATGTGTGTACTTCAATGCCAGGGGCATCTGGAATAAGGTGGGTGAAGTTGCAACATGGGTTGGTACCTGAGTTTTAAATGTTGTGCACATTTCATAGACATGGCTAGACGAGGGACAGGAATGGTTGTTGCAGATTCTGGGATTTAGATGTTTTAGCAAGAATAGAAAAGATGGTAAAAGAGGCGGGGGTGTGGCATTGTTAATCAAGGGCAGTATTACAGCAGCTGAGATAACATTGGAGGACTCATCCACTGAGGTAGTTTGGGCTGAGGTTAGAAACAGGAAAGGAGAGGTCACCCTGTTGGGAGTTTGCTATAGGCCTCCAAATTGTTCCAGGGGTGTAGAGGAAAGGATAGCAAAAATGATTCTCGATAGTAGCGAGAATAACAGGGTAGTTGTTATGGGGACTTTAATTTCCCCAATATTGACTGGGAATACAATAGTTTTAAGTAGTTTAGATGGGTCAGTTTTTGTTCAATGTGTGCAGGAGGGTTTTCTGGCAGGGAGGTGGTTGTAGAGAGAGGTAGCCATGGTTTACTAAAAAAGTTGATGCTCCTGTCAAGAGGAAGAGTAAGGCTCATGTGAGGATGAGGCATGAAGGCGCAATTAGAGGGCTTGAGAGTTCTAAGTTAGCCAGAAAAGATCTAAAGGGAGGGTTAAGAAGAGCCAGGAGGGGACATGAGAATTTGTTGGCAGATAGGATCAAGGAAAACTTTAAGGCCTTCTATATCAGGAACAAAAGAGTGACTAGAGTAAGGCTAGGGCCAAAGATAGTAGTGGAAGGTTGTGCACGGAATCTTGAGTACATAGGGGAAGCACTCAATGAATACTTTTTGTTAGTATTCACATTGGAAAAGAGCAATGTTAGTGAGAATACGGAGATAAAGGAGACAAGATTAGATGGGATTGCGGGTGGCAAAGAGGTTTTAGCAATTTCGGAAGATCTGAAAATAGATAAGATGCCGGGGGCTAGATGGGATTTATCTTCGAATTCTCTGGGAAGCCAGGGAAGAGATTGCAGAACCTTTGGTTTTGATCTTTATGTCATCATTGTCGACAGTACTAGTGCCAGAAGACTGGAAGATAGCAAATGCTGTTCCCTTGTTAAAGAAGGGGAGTCGGGACAACCCTGGTAATTAATGGCCAGCGAGCCTTACTTTGGTTGTGGGTAAGGTGTTGGAAAAGGTTGTAAGAGATAGGATTTGTAAATCACCTGGAAAGGAATAATTTGATTAGGGATAGTCAACACAGTTTTGTGAAGGGTAGGTCATGTCTCACTAACCTTACTGAATTCTTCGAGAAGGTGACAAAACAGATGGATGAAGGTAAGGCAATTGATGTGTGTACGTGGACTTCAGTAAGGCATTTGATACGGTAAGCTATTGCACAAAATACAGAGTATCGGAATTGAAGGTGATTTAGCAGTCTGGATCAGAAATTGGCTAGCTGAAAGAAGACAGAGAGTGGTGGTTGAAGGGAAATGTTCATCCTGGAGCTCAGTTACCAGTGGTGTGCTGCAAAGGTCTGTTTTTGGGGCCACTGCTGTTTGTCATTTTTATAAATGATCTGGAGGTGGGCATAGAAGGATAGGTTAGTAAATTTGCGGGTGACAATAAGCGAGGCAGAGTTGTGGATAGTGCCGAAGGATGTTGTCGGTTATAGAGAGACAAGGATAAGATGGCGAGCTGCACTGAGAAGTGGCAAATGGAGTTTAATGCAGAAAAGCATGAGGTAGTTCACTTCGGAAAAAGTAACAGGAATGCAGAGTACTGGGTTAATGGTAAAATTCTTGGCAGTGTAGATGAACAGAGAGATCTCTGTGTCCAGGTGCATAAATCCGTGAAAGTTGTCACCCAGTTTAATAGCGTTGTTAAGAAGGCATATGGTGTGCTGGCATTTATTGGTAGGGGGATTGAGTTTCAGACCCCCAAAGTCATGCTGCAGCTGTACAAGACACTGGTAAGGCCACACCTGGAGTATTGCATACAGTTCTGGTCACCGCATTACAGGAAGGACGTGGAAGCTTTGGAAAGAGTTCAGAGAAGATTTACTAGGATGTTGCCTGCTATGGAAGGTAGGTCTTACGTGGAAAGGCTGAGGGAACTGAGGATGTTTTCATTGGAGAGCAGAAGGTTGAGAGATGACTTAATCAAGACGTATAAGATAATCAGAGGGTTAGATAGGGTGGACAGTGAAAGCCTTTTTCCTCAGATGGTGAAAGTTAATACAAGGGGACACAGCTTGAAATTGAGGGGCGATAGATTTAGGACAGACAGATATCAGGAGTAGTTTCTTTACTCAGAATAGCAGGGGAGTGGAACGGCCTGCCTGCAACAGTAGTAGACTCGCTGACGTCAAGGGCATTTAAATGGACATTGGACATATACATAGATAATAATGGAACGGTGTAGGTTAGATGGGCATCAGATTAATTTCGCAGGTCAGCGCAACATCGAGGACAGAGTGGTTGTACTGCGCCGTAACGTTCTATGGTTGATGTTCTTTTCAATTCAATCACGGGATAAGGTATACTAGCATTTACTGAACATTCTAAAATGCCCTGGAGATGGCAGTGGTGAGCTGCCTTCTTAACATATGATGTGGAGGTGCCAGTGTTGGACTGGGGTGGACAAAGTTAAAAATCTCACAACACTAGGAGCAGGGCTCTGAAAGCTAGTGCTTCCAAATAAACCTGTTGGACTATAACCTGGTGTTGTGTGATTTTTAACTTTGTCCACCCCAATCCAACACTGGCATCTCCAAAACATGAACACCAGGTACATTCTAATAGGTTTATTTAGAAATACCAGCTTTTGGATTGCTGCTCCTTCATCAGATAGCTGTGGAACAAGATCATAAGACACAGAATGTATAGCAAAAATTACAGTATTATGCAGCTGAAATGATATATTGAACAAACCAAGATTACTGTTAAGTCTTTCATCTTTTAGAATGGGTTGCAGGCTTTGGTTCATTAAGATGCAAGTTCCACAACTTCTTTTGAGTCATATTCTCAAGATAACAAGGTTTTATGTAAAAAAATGTTGACATCTCAGCTCAGACAATGTATTAAAGATCTGAGGTTAGAGTCTGTCTGTATCCCACCTTGTGTCAGACTGGTTCTATTTCCAAAGTGGAATTTACAAAGTATTACATGGATTGACTCCCTGCTCAAAAAATGCACAATCTGCAGCCATATTCAGCATTGCTAATGTTAAAACTTCAAAGGGAAATGGTCATTGTTTGGTACTTGTGTGGTCTGAATGTTACTTCTCACTTATCAGCTCAAAGGTTTTTAGACATTTTCCCCAATCAACCTATTCAGATACACGAGTCTCCTGGCTTCTACTGCTGCAACATGCTGGCTGTGCCAAACTGGAATATTGCCTTGGTCCAATTTTTAAAAAAATATTCTCTTGTGGATTTGCTGGCTGAAGAGATAGTCAGCTATGATCTGGAATGGCAGGGCAGGCTTAGCAGAACTCCTACATAGTTAACTGATTTTTCTTGAGTATCATTGCAGGTTTTTAAGCTTCTCCATATCATTTTTTCCCCTCTCCAAACTTATATTGAATACCAGCTTTACCTTACTGACTGCCGCAATGATAACAGATCTAGCATTTTCCCTAATGAAAACAAAAATTTTGGAAAACACACGGAGTCAGACAGTATCCACGGAGAGAGAGCAAGCTAACATTTTGCATCTGGATGACTCTTCAGAGCTCTGCTGCTTGACCCGTTGTGACTTTTCAGCATTTTTTTCAGTACAGATTCCAGCATCTGAAGTAATTTGCTTCTAACATTTTACCGACTTAGAGCATCGGCCTGGCTTCATTTCTCACCTTCTAAAAGGAACTGCAAAATCATAAGGCCCAAACTTGACAGTGTCTTCGCTATTATTTCCCAAATGGCAACTCACCTTATCTGCTGATTATGCTCTAACTGAGTTTACAAAGATAAAATCTCAAATCAACGAATGTCACGGAGCTCCCTCATGGCAATGAAGCACACATACAACCTGCTTCCCACTAGAAATGCAAAGTAACTAGCTTGTAGTTCTGAAGCTTTCATTAATTTTGGGAAGCATTATAAATAAATACTTTGCATCAGTCTTCAAATAGAAGACACTAATAGCATTCCAAAGTCACTAAATAATCAAGGGGCAAACGAAGAAAAGAAAATAAATAGAATAGTTAATACTACAGAATAGTGCCAGGGAAACCTTTGGGGCTAAAGACAAAGTCCCTGGACCTCATGGGATGCATACTACATTACTAAAAACAAAGTAGCTCCAGAGATAATGGATGCACTGGTTGTAATCTTCTGAAAATCCTTAAATTTTCAAGACGTCCCAGAGGAAAACTGCCCACGTTACAGTTTATTTAAGAAAGGAGACAAAAAAGGTAATGTCAAGTCAGCTTAATATCTCGTTAAAAAATTTCAAGTGTCTATTAGAAAGATGTAATAGCAGAGCATCCTCTGCTTAAGTAAGATTTACTTTACGTTGCCTATGATTCCTTTGTGCAAATTTATAAAGGTTACATTTGCAGAAAATGTAAAATGAACTCCTCCCTGTCTGCAACTGATTATCCAGACTCAGAACTGTTACAGTGCTGCAATTGGCCATTTTGCTTCACTGGCTTCATAAATGGTATTACCTGGTGTCAAATTACCTGCTTCTTCTTTGTACTCATGCTCATTATTTTTATCCAAATAAAGATTCAATATCCTCTTAAATGCATCAATTGAAACCTGCTTCCATCGCACTTGCAGGTACCTTAATTACTCACTTTACCCTTGCTTCTTTTGCAGATTACTTCAAATCAATGCTCTTATCCATATCTTTGTTCCTTTCACAAATGGGAACTGCTTCTTATCTACTCTATCCAGCCAGCTCACAATTTTTAAAATCTCTCAAATCTTCTTGGGACTCCTTTTTACCACCCCTTTCCTATTTACATGGCCATAGAAGATTTTGGAATCTCTCTTACATCGGCTGCCAGTCCTTTATTATAAATCCCCTTCGCTGCTCTAATGCTTTTTCACCTCCTCTCTGAATCTTCAAACTTGAGACTAAAGACAAATTTTATTTCCTACCTGTTACTTGTCATAAGCATACTTTTTCTACTTAAATTTCTATCTCCTTTGTCATCCAGGGAATTCTGCATTTCTTTGTTCTGCCTTTCTCATTTAAAAGAATATTCTTTGACTGTGTCTGAAGCATTTTCTCTTTGAACCAACAAATGAGTCTTAATTTTTTAGCATTTGTTTCAAATAGCCTTTGAGCCCTTTTACCCAGTTAATGCACCTTCTTAAAATGTTTGTAATCTTCTGAACTGCAGCTATGCTTCTTGAATGCTGTTACTCCCTTCCTTATCTACCAACTGGTGTTATAATACTCATTATTCCATGATTTTTTAGTGAAATACTGCTCCAGTGTTTCAAAACGCAGATTGCACCATACTAAAAAGCAAACCAACAGTATTAGTAGCAGCTTGTCTTGCTCGGCCTTGTGGGATCATGTTCAAATGACATCCAGAATCGGTGAGTGGAGAAAATAGCCTCTTTTATTCAGCAATCACATTTAGAGTTTGAGGCAGCAATAGACAGTTCTTACAAGAGCCCCTTTACACAGTTATTACATATATAAAAATTCCATTGCTATGGTGTTACTTTTTTTTTAATCTCTTGTTTACAAAGGTTTGAAAGGCTTCTGCCCCGGGAGACAGGAGATGTGTTAAAACGTGCAAAATGCTGACTTCCACTTCTGATGGGATGTCTCTCTGGTCTGCTTGCATAATTAGGTGCTAGCCCTTTTGTCTTTTAAGTTAGTAACTGTTAGTAAAAATACTTGGCCTATATGCTCTAAATAAGTTGGAAATTTTACCTGTCCTAAATAGGAGTACAAAAGGATATTAAACTGATTACTGCAGTTAGGTTGTGAAATTTATTTTCTATTTGCCAGTATGACTTTCATTCATTCATGCAATTTCATGGAAGCACTGTTTCGTTAGTTAGTTTCTTAAAGAGATAATGGCCCAGTTAAAAGGTATTTAACGGGTACGTACTAATTGGGGAATCCATTCAGGTCCAGTAGATAGTAGCTAAGGGCTGATTATTATAATAATGTTGCATAGAAACTTGATGGGGATGGTATTATTCTGTAAGCTACATTTATTCAGAGATAAATACTGCTCGTAGGAAGGGCTGATAAGGTGTGAAAATGCAGTAAAGTATAGCGAGCTGGTGAGTGAGTTAATAAAGATCACTTATAACACAATATCTCTCAGCCTGCATTGGTGACTTGCAGATACTAAAATAATGCATAGTACTTCATCTGGTATGAATGTCTCTCCATTCATAAACTGAATACAGATACTTTGCAAACAAGATGCTGCAGCAATTAAGTGTGTAAGGTGCTGTGGTTCAGAGAGTAACTGAATGCATCACAGTTTCTTTACTATCTGAGTGGAAGGTTAAGAATTTGGACAAAAATGGTGAGACCAATAGTGGGAGTCAAAGATGAAACAATTAAATCTTACAGTTGGGGTTTGAGGAGGAACTATTGTTATGTCCCCCAAAGACAGTTTTCTAGCCAGCCTTCATTCCCGAGGGAATCAATGCACTACACTGGCAACCCAATTTCTTACATCCACAAGTGCATCCCTCTCCCCATCCTCACTCATATTTGCTCATTTATTTTCTTCCTTTTATCCTCCTTCCATTTTCCATGCTCCTTACATGCAAGAAGATGATCCCATTCCCCAACCTGGGGTTAAGCTATCTCCTCTTTTTTTGCATTATGCTTCAAGAATGAAACACCAATGAAGATTGACTGTGTTTAGCACGTGGGCTGCATAGTTCCCTCAAGATCTTTAAACAGTTATTACTCCTGTAGGTGGTGCTACTGAATGGCTTTTTTAAATGTTGGAAGTGTGATGTTGCGTACCATTTAATAGCTAATATCTAGCCTTGTAATTGTGCAATCTTTTTATGAGATTAGAATATCAAAATCCTCAAGGTGCTTTGAGGTCATTTTCATAAATTAAATATTTCTGACTGACATTTCTAACGTACAAAACAATTACAAATTATTCCAAATTATCTTGTGCAATTTTTAATACTGTCTTTAAAGTCTTAATCCTAAGATTTAGGAATTTTTAGTCAAAAATTATATTTATGGACTAAATCTCAATTGATTATTTCTAGCATGCATTACTGCAAGTCAGTATTTTCTTCTGGAATATTCTTCAACTTTCAATTATTGCCACTTTTTTGTATTCACTCACGGGACATGAGAATTGCTGGCTTGCCAGCAATAATTGCTCATTCCCAGTTGCCCATGAGGTGGTGTTGGTGGTCTGCCTTCTTGAACCACTCCAGTCCACGTACTTTAATTTGATCTACAATGTCCTCAGGGAGGGAATCCAGGATTTTGACCGAACAACAGTGGGGGAATAACGATATATTTCCAAGTTGGGATGGTTAGTGACCGGGAGAGGAACTTGCAGGTGGTGTTCCCAAGTATATGAGCCCTTGTCCTTCTAGACAAAAGTAAGTGGGTTTGGATGGTGCTGTCTAAGGATCTTTTGTGAATTTCTGCAGTGCATCTGGTAGATAGCAGCAGCAGCAGTCTGTAGCGAGTACCAGTGGAGGGAGTGGATGCTTATGGATGCGGTGCCAATCAAGTGGGCTGCTTTGTCCAGGATGGTGTCAAGCTTCTTGAGTATTGTAGGAGCTGCAATAGTATTCATAACCACTGACCTTCCCTTGTAGCCAATGTGGAGGGTCCAGTTGAGTTTCTGGTTAATAGCAACCCCAGGATGTTGACAATTAAATGTGGTGGTTATATTGTCTCTCATTGGAGATGGTCATTGCCTGGCATTTGTGTGGCATGAATATTACTTTCCACATGTCAGCCCAAGGCTAGATATCGTCCAGATCTTGTCACATTTGAATATGCACTACTTCAATATCTGTGCAGTCGTGAATGATAAATATTGTGCAGTCATCAGTGAACATCTGCACTTCTGTTCTTACGGTGAAAAGGAGGTCATTGATGAAGCAGATGAAAATGGTTGGGCTGAGAACATTACCCTGAGGAACACTTGCAGAGATGTCCTGGAGTTGAGATGACTGACCTCCAACAACCACAACCATCATCCTATGTGCCAGGTAGGATTCCAGAGAGTTTACGTTAATACCCATTGATTCCAATTTTGTTAGGACTCTGATGGTATGCTCAGTCAAATGCAGCATTCATATCAAGGGCTGTCACTCTCACGTCACCTCTGGAATTCAACTCTTTTGTCCATGTTTGAAACAAGGCTGTAATGACATCAGGAGCTAAGTGGCCTAGACAAATCTGCACTGGGCATCGTGTGGGGGGGGGATGTCAATGTCCACCACCAGAGTACATTTTTCATCCTTGTCACCCTCAGTGCTTCCTCCAAGTGTTGTTCAACATAGAGGAGTACTGATTTACCAGGGAGGATGGTATGTGCAATCAGCAGGGGGCTCCCTTGCCCTCGTTTACCCTGAAGCATTAGACTTCATGGGGTCCACAGTCAATGTTGAGGACTCCCAAATCAACTCATTCCTGGCTCTATAACCACTATGCTGCCACCTCTGCTGGGTCTGTCATGTCAGTGGGACAGGACATATCCAAGGATGATGAGGTGAATAGGAAGGGTTTGGAGGGATATGGGCCGGGTGCTGGCAGGTGGGATTAGATTAGGTTGGGATATCTGGTCGGCATGGATGGGTTGGACCAAAGGGTCGGTTTCCATGCTGTACATCTCTATGACTCCATGACTCTATGTTGGTGTTTGGGACATTTGTAAGGTATGATTCTTTGAGTGTGACTGTCAGGTTGTTGCTTGACTTTTCTGAGACAGCTCCCAATTTTGGCAGTAGCCCCCAGTTGTAAGTAAGTAGGGCTTTGCAGGATCAACAGGCTTTTTTCTATGAGGAGAAAGTGAGGTCTGCAGATGCTGGAGATCAGAGATGGAAATGTGTTGCTGGAAAAGCGCAGGTCAGGCAGCATCTAGGGAACAGGAGAATCGACGTTTCGGGCATTAGCCCTTCTTCAGGAATGAGGAAAGTTGGTCCAGCAGGCTAACCACTCCCTCCGTGACTACCTAGTCAGATCCACACCCCCCACCAACCCAACCTCCACTCCCGGCACCTTCCCCTGCAACCGCAGGAGGTGCAAGACTTGCGCCCACACCTCCCCCCTCACCTCCCTCCAAGGCCCCAAAGGAAACTTCCACATCCGCCACAGATTCACCTGCACCCCCACACACATCATCTATTGCATCCTCTGCACCCGATGTGGCCTCCGCTATATTGGGGAGACAGGCCGGCTACTTGCGGAGCGTTTCAGAGAACACCTCTGGGACACCCGGACCAACCAACCCAACCACCCTGTAGCTCAACATTTCAATTCCCACTCCCACTCCACCAAGGATATGCAGGTCTTTGGACTCCTCCATCGTCAGACCACAGCGAAACGACGGTTGGAGGAAGAACGCCTCATCATCCGCCTAGGAACCCTCCAACCACAAGGGATGAACTCGGATTTCACCAATTTCCTCATTTCCCCTCCCCCCAGCCTGTCTCAGTCAAATCCATCAAATTCAGCACCGCCTTCCTAACCTGAGATCTTCTTCCCGACCTCTCCGCCCCCACCCCAGTCTGACCTATCACCCTCACCTTGACCTCTTTCCACCTATCACATTTCCGACGCCCCTCCCCCAAGTCCCTCCTCCCTATCTTTTATCTTAGCCTGCTGGACCAACTTTCCTCATTCCTGAAGAAGGGCTAATGCCCGAAACGTCGATTCTCCTGTTCCCTAGATGCTGCCTGACCTGCTGCGCTTTTCCAGCAACACATTTCCATCTCAGGCTTTTTTCTATCCCTGTCTTTTCTGTTGCCTCAGTTAATGTGAGGTGGTCCATCTTGTTTGATTTCTTTATTAAGACTTTGTCGCAATTGATACAACTGAGTGGCTTGCTAGGCCATTTCAATGGATATTTGAGAATCAACCACACTGCTATGGATCTAGAGTCATGTGCGAGCCAGACCCAGGTTAGAATGTCGGATTTCATTCCCTGAGGACATTAGTGAGCCATTGTGTCCTTCAACTAACTTTCACTTTTCCTTTTACATTTTAATACAATTCTTTCTTGTGCTGCATTCTCCCTTATTCTTGCTCCTCATTGATACTTCTCACCAATACCAGTCATTTGGGAAAAATATCTCCTTGATTTGCACTTTAATTGTTCGACTGCTTGAGTGCAGTAAATATCCCACAATTCAAATCTTTCACTCTATTGTGGATGAACCTATACCACATGGACTGTTAAGAGTTTTGATTAGATTAGATTAGATTAGATTCCCTACAGTGTGGAAACAGGCCCTTTGGCCCAACAAGTCCACACCGACCCTCCGAAGAGCAACCCACCCAGACCCATTCCCCTACACCTAACACTACGGGCAATTTAGAATGGCCAATTCAACTAATCTGCACATCTTTGGACTGTGGGAGGAAACCCACGCAGACACAGGGAGAATGTGCAAACTCCACACAGACAGTTGCCCAAAGAGATAACATCATTGTCAAAGCAAAGTAGTGCTGAAAACCAAATTCTGATTTGCCAATAATACTTATAGGAGAAAGTGAGGACTGCAGATGCTGGAGATCAGAGCTGAAAATGTGTTGCTAGAAAAGCGCAGCAGGTCAGGCAGCATCCAAGGAGTAGGAGAATCGACGTTTCGGGCATGAGCCCTTCTTCAGGAAGATGTGATACTTAAATCCCATGATACTTATATCTCAATGATACTCATATCCCATGTAAAGAGCAATCTATTTTACAGGGCGGCACAGTGGCTAACACTGCTGCCTCATAGCACTATGGTCCTAGGTTCGATTCCAGCCTCAGGCGACTGTCTGTGTGGAGTTTGCGCATTCTCCTTGTGTCTGCGTGAGTTTCCTCCTGGTGCTCCAGTTTCCTCCTGCAGTCCAAAGATGTGCAGGTTAGGTAAATTGGCCATGCTAAATTGCCCACGGTGCTAGGTACTAATCAGAGGGAATTGTGTCTGGGTGGGTTACTCTTCAGAGGGTTGGTGTGGACTGGTTGGTCCAAAGGGCCTGTTTCCGCATTGTAGGGAATCTAATCTAATCTAATCTAATCATTTATATATTTAGACGCTGCAAAGATAAACAAAACTGAATTGAACAGCAAGGTTTGTTCCTTTTTCTGCAATTTTGCATTTATAAATCACCATTAATCTAATAAAACATGCCAAAACATTTCACAAGATGATAGATAAATAAGGTAGGAGGCATACTTCATAAGAAATTAAGACAGATGACTACAAGCTTAGTCAGAGATCAGTTTTAAGCTGTCTCAAAGAAAAAGGCAGACAGGTCCTGAAGGTTCAAGGTTCCAAAGAAGAAATCCGTGGCCTTTCAGTTGGAGACAGGATTTTCAATGGTGGATGAAACAAAAAGGAAGACAGAAGACAGAATTGAAGTAGTGCAGAGTTCTCAGAAGATTGTCGGCATGAAAGGAGCTGAAGACAAGGAGGAGCAAGATCATGGAAGGGCATGAAATTACAAAAAGAGTATTTTAAAATTAAGACATTGCCAGACTGGATGCCAATCAGTGGAATGATGAGTGAACTGGACTCAGGAGAAGGACAGTAGACTTTCAGATGAGCTCAAGGTTCTGGAGAGTGCAAAGCTAGCCATAATAACAGAGGGGTGATGTTTGGCAGATGGAAATAAGTTGCCCTGATGATGGAGAAGTCACCCAGTTATAAGATCACCCTAACATTACAAACAAGCAATTTGGTTCATCTCAGACAGTGGCTTAGTGAGGAATGGAGTTGGTGGATAGTGAACAGAATTTGTGGTGGAAGCCAAAGATACTAACTGTAATTGTTCAAATATTTATTTTGGAATATATTTCAGCCCATCTCTGACAAAGTGTGAAAAATAAGAGGTCGTGAAAGGATCAGTGATGTTGGTTGGGTAGAGTTTGGTTTGATTGTAGCTACATTTTTAGATGTTGTTGCTGAGGGCTGGCACGCTGATTTTAAAAAAAAAGGAGGTAGAGGAGTAAATCCTAACATACTCAAAGATGTACTGCTGCAAGAACAGGAAAGAACCAATTTATAGTTGGTTCTCTGTCTAGAAGACTGGACTAGAACCAAGTTCCACTTATCTGGACAACAGTGGAGAGGCTGTGAAGGAGAACGGTATCGTCAACTTCCCAAATTCTGAAACAGAGTAAGTTGAGATAATGCTCAATCATTGTGTTCCATTTCACATATGCATCACATCAGTAATTAAACCTGATGAGTTTGTGGCTACCGATTTTTCCAATTGTGTCTGGATCTGTGGTGTAAAATTCCAAGCAGTGGAATGTAGTGAAACGGTTAAAAATTATGTCCCAATACATGTGTGAATCATAATGTAACACATGTATTGGGCCAAGCAATGGAATGTGGTGAAAGCTACTCTCCTACGAACCTGACCTTGAGAATTTTTTAAAACAGGATCGTACTATAAAGTTGGCTGTTTTGGTTTTGTTAATTCTAATCAATTGGAAATTCCTGTTTTCTCAGTATCACCAGCATTATTTTAGTACAATTCAGTCGGGGAACAAGAAAGATTCAAAGTTTGTGAGATGATTTGCAGCTCAGGTGCTCGTTGTTGTGGTTCTGTTCGCTGAGCTGGGAATTTGTGTTGCACACATTTTGTCCCCTGTCTAGGTGACATCCTCAGTGCTTGGGAACCTCATGTGAAGCACTTCTGTGATGTTTCTACCAGCATTTATAGTGGTTTGTCTCTGCTGCTACCAGTTGTCAGTTCCAGCTGTCTGCTGCAGTGGCCGGTATATTGGGTCCAGGTCAATGTGTTTGTTGATAGAATCTGTGGATGAATGCCATGCCTCTAGGAATTCCCTGGCTGTTCTCTGTTTGGCTTGTCCTATAATAGTAGTGTTGTCCCAGTCGAACTCGTTGCTTGTCATCTGCGTGTGTGGCTACTAAGGATAGCTGGTCGTTTCGTGGCTAGTTGGTGTTCATGGATGCGGATCGTTAGCTGTCTTCCTGTTTGTCCTATCGGGTCTCATTCGATGTCATGGCACTGTTCACCTCTAATCGACAAAACCCTAGCCACAGAAACAATAGCCAACCTGCTGGACATACAGAACAGACAACAAGATGGGGAACCTATCAATAAAGACTACATACTCAAACTACTGGACCTGTGCCTCACAACACACTTCACATTCAACAACCAAATATATGAACAAATCAACGGCACACCCATGGGCTCACCCATCTCTGGACTCATAGCAGAAGCTGTAATGCAAAGATTAGAACAAAGTCTTACCGCAAATTTAACCCAAACTCTGGGTCAGATATGTAGATGACTCCTTTGTAATCATTAAAAACACAGAAATAGAAAACACACACCGGATCTTCAACGCCACACTCACAGAAATCAGATTCACTAGAGAGGAAGAAAAGGACAACCAACTCCCATTCCTAGATGTGATGGTACAGAGAATACCGAACAGAGAATTCACACAAAGGTATACAGGAAAGCCACACACATAGACCAAGTCCTGAACTACGAAAGCAACCACCCCAACACACACAAAAGAAGTTGCATCAAGACACTGTTCAAAAGGGCCACAACACACTGCAGCACACCAGAGCTGCAAAAAGAGGAAGAACACCTATACAATGTATTTGCCAAAAACGGATACCGCCACAATTTCATAAACAGATGCCTAAGGGAAAGACAACGGAATGAGGACATGCCACAACCAAAGGACTAGCCACGTTACAATACATCAAGAACATTTCTGAACTGACAGCCAGACTACTACGACCACTAGGACTCATAACAGCACACAAACCAACGGCCATTCTCAGACAACTCACCAGGACGAAGGATCCGATACCCAGCATGAGCATGTGGTGTACAAAATCCCATGCAAGGACTGCACAAAACACTAAATAGGACAAACAGGAAGACAGCTAACAATCCGTGTGCAATTTTGTTTGAAGTAAGCATTATTAGATTTATTGAAGTTGTTAAACTTGAGCTGCTTCCAAGCTTAAATTTCTCAGCTTCATATGAATAACAGCTTCAGAAAGCAAATTCCTGAGTTTTATTGTAGCATCACGAAAGAAACTTGAACTTTGTTTAGAAAATTTGCTTAGAACAATACCCACAATAAATTGGTTGTCTTATAAGGAAAGATTGGATAGACTGTGATTTTTTTCCACTGAAGTTTAGGAAAGTGTGGGAAATCTTGATTGATATAATGTATGTTTATGCAGATTGAGCACTGGAGAGAATTATTTTCAAAAAATCAGACAAGGGAACCAATTACCACAGCTCACGCTGAATTTCTATCCCATCTGTGCTGTAGGGAAACAGATTTGCCAAGTTGAGACTGCTGTACTGCACATAAATGACAGTCAGGAAGGTGAGCACAGACAGCTGGTTAAGTTCCAGCTTCACCACTGATGCTGGCATCATTCCAAGAATCACTGTGCAATAATGGATGATGCGACAGTAGTAATGTATCTGCGTCAGAGAATTCTGTAAGAGGACATAGTGATATCCTTCTTCCACCTCCAAGGCTACCAAACTTTGCAACAGCTTAAGGACGGCTATTATGAGAACTCTGAAAATAAATCTTTTGAGATCGACAACTGGTGGTGCAAATAAAGAATAGCTGGTTGTTAAAAGTAGAACACTGATTAGTATTTCCAACATTTTCTGTTGTGTACTTATTGCACAGTAAACAGTAAGAATTTCCCCTTGAAACTGAGTGTGCAAACTTAGAAAGGAAAGAAAACGTGATCTCTTCTGTGCTTTTCCCATGTACAGATTAAGGAGGAGGATCAACAAAAACAATCTTGGGAAATTCTCCATGTGACTGCATATATCATCATTGCTCAACGTGTGCAAATGTGGTCGCCCTGCTATAGGAAGGATGCTATTAAATTAGGAAAATGTACAAGGGCGTTGCCAGGCCTGGAGGGTTTGAATCATAAGGAGTGGCTGGATGGGCTGGGACTTTCCCCTTCCGGGAGCATCAGAGGCTGAGGGGGGACATTATAGAGGTTTATAAAATCACGAGGGATATGGATAAGGTGAATAGCAAAGGGTTTTTTCCAAGGCTAGTGGAGTCCAAAGGTTTATGCGGAAAGTCAGGAGGCATGTGATAGTGGGAAATTTGGCCAGTTGGATAGAGAACTGGCTAACTGGTCGAAGTTAGAGAGTGGTGGTAGATGGTAAATATTCAGCCTGGAGCCCAGTTACAAGTGGAGTTCCGCAGGGATCAGTTCTGGTCCTCTGCTGTTTGTAATTTTTATTAATGACTTGGAAGAGGGAGTCGAAGGGTGGGTCAGTAAATTTGCAGACGATACGAAGATTAGTGTTGTGGATAGTGAGGAGGGCTGTTGTCGGCTGCAAAGGGACTTAGATATGATGCAGAGCTGGGCTGAGGAGTGGCAGATGGAGTTCAACCCTGTCAAGTGTGAGGTTGTCCATTTTGGAAGGACAAATAAGAATGCGGAATACAGGGTTAACGGTAGGGTTCTTAGTAAGGTGGACTAGCAGAGGGATCTTGGGGTCTATGTTCATAGATCTTGGAAAGTTGCCACTCAGGTGGATAGAGCTTTAAGAAGGCCTATGGTGTATTAGCGTTCATTAGCAAAGGGATTGAATTCAAGGAGGATAGGTTGAGAGTGCTAGACCTTTTCTCATTGGAAAGGCGGAGGATGAGGGGTTACTTGATAGAGGTTTATAAGATGATCAGGGGAATAGATAAAGTAGACAGTCAGAGACGTTTTCCCCGAATACAACAGAGTGTTACAAGGGGACATAAATTTAAGGTGAAGGGTGGAAGGTTTTGGGGGGATGTCAGGGGTAGGTTCTTTATCCAGAGAGTGGTGGGGGCATGGAATGCGCTGCCTGTGGGAGTGGCAGAGTCAGAATCATTGGTGACCTTTAAGCGGCAATTGGATAGGTACATGGATAGGTGCTTAAGCTAGGACAAATGTTCGGCACAACATCGTGGGCCGAAGGGCCTGTTCTGTGCTGTAATATTCTATGTTCTAAGTTTAAGATGATGGGGGAAAGATTTAGAAGGGGCCTAACGGATAACATTTTCCATACAAAGGATACTGTGTGTATGGAATGAGCAGCCAAATGAAGTGGTAGAGGCAGCTACAGTGTGGAAACAGGCAGTTCAGCCTGACAAGCTCACACCAAGTCTCTGAAGAGCATCCCACCCAAGCCCATCCCCCTACCCTGTCCCTCTAACCCTGCATTTCTCATGGCTAACACACCTAACCTACACATCCCTGGACACTACTGGTAATTTAGCATGGCCAATCCACCTAAAGTTCACATTTTTGGACCATGGGAGGAAACCAGAGCACCTGGAAGAAACCCATGCATATGCAGGGAGAGTCTGCAAACACCACACAGTTGCCAAAGGGTGGAATCGAACCCGGGTCCCTGGCGCTGTGAGACAGCATTACTTACCACTGAGCCACTGTACCACGCCTTTAAACGATCTTTGGACAAATATATACATAGGCAAAGTTTAGAAGGACATGGGCCAAACACAGGCAAGTTGGACTGGTTCAATTTAGGAAACCTGGTCAGCATGGACAAGTTAGATCTAAAAGGTCTGTTTCCATACTGTATCACTCCAACACTCTTTACGTGATTGAATGGCTCACCACAAAAGAGAAGTGTCAAATCTGTCTGCTGCGGAGAAGACATCGTAAGAAAAAGGCACAAACAATACGCTGAATGTTGAAAATAACTCTCGCAAGACTGAATAAAGCATCACAATTGTAGCTGTTTAAGAACTTCATTCATGACACAGACAAAAGCTGAAAGAGATGACGATTATTGATTGGAGATTTTCAAACAAGTTTTTTCAGGAGGAGGGATGGAACCAGAAACTGGCACAGAATTGGTGCATCTTGGGAAGAAAGGGATGGTTTGACAGGTGGTGAATGGGGAGTTTAGGTGACTCAAAATTGGACTTTTGTATATTAGGATATGGAGATTTGTGATAAAAGCAAAGAAAAGCTGGCCAGCATGAAAGTGAAAGTGAAATGAGGAAGTGTATCAAAAGAAACAAAAGACAGATCATGAATGAGAAGATCTGGGAGAAAATCCAGTACTGTATCAATGCAGGGAAGCAATCAATTGCTGCTGCCGAGTTTTTGAAAGATGTTTTCAAAATATTGTCTACTCATATCAACTGAAATATACGTATATACAAATTCAATTTTAAGTATCATAGGTCACAGTTATGTGTCAACCCAATATATAAAGCAACTTATTTTTTCTGGTCTCAAAATAGTATTTTTGCATTGACATGGGACATATGCTGACCTTCCTCTTCAACCATGAGATGCCATTCTCACATTAATAGTCATCCTCAATTTTTCAAATGCATGCTTGATTAGCCGTACCTTATAAGCAGATGACAGAAAATGTGTCTTCCAACAAAATGAATAAAGTATGAACTTCATTTTAAAGAAAATTTGTAACATTCACTAATTCATCAAATAATTTGCTGTAGCAAGAAAATGTGTCATGTGGCCAGTGACCACACACTAACTTACCTTTAGAAATCTGTGTCTTCAAGAACCATCAGTATTTTTATGTAGTCACCAGAAACATCATGCTTAGGTGTGCACTCATGTCGGTTAATCAAACACAGTTCAATAAAGATTTTGGATCAACAGTTAGTTGATGTGGTCACTATGTGGAATGATGATCTCTAGCGTTGCCGAAGGCCAAGATCTCGTAGAGACTACCTAATGACCTCTATGTGAAAATTACCACTTCCCAGATCCTCCCTCTCATCCTTCTGAACTCATAGATGATAGACCCAGACTCCTTAACTGCTTTTCATATGATGTATTCCCAGGATCAGTCTTGTAAATTTTCCATGGTCCCCATCTAAGACCTGCACATCCATACTTTGACAATGGAGCCTAAAACTGCTCATAATAGTCCAAACGTGGTCTCATCAGAGCCTTATAGAGACTCAGCAGTATCTCTCTAAATTCCAGTCCTCTCAAAATGAATGCTGACATTGCATTTCCCTTCCTAACTGCCAACTAAACCTTAAGAATATCCTGAACTAGGACTCTCAAGTCACTTTGTGCTCCAGATTTCCGAAGCCTTCCCATTTAGAAAATACACCCCTTTTCTCCCTACAAAAGTGCATAACCTCATTTTCTCCCAAATTGTATTTCATCAACTACTACTTAGTCCACTTATAGCCTGTCCAAGTCCTTCTGGAGCCTCCCTATCACTTCGACATGGCCTGCCCCACCTTTGAGTCAGCTGCAAACTTAGTTAAAATACTGTCAGTTATTTCATCCAGTTCATTAATGTAGAATGTGAATAATTGTGGTCTCAACATGGACCCCTGTGGAACTTTACTGGTCACCAATTGCCATTCTGAAAAAGTTCCATTTATCCTTGCCTTCTGCCCATCAGCCAATCCTCTTTGCACTTCAGTACCTTGCCCCTAACAGCATGGGCTCTTATCTCATTCTACAGCCTCCTTTATGACACCTTGACAAAGGCCTTCTGGAAATCCAAACTGATGAGTCCAACTTGCTCATTACCTCTTCAAAGAATTTTAACAGATTTGTCAGTCATGACCTCCCCTTGACGAAGACCTGACCAACCCCTTGACGAAGACGTGCTGACTCAGCTCTATTTTTCCATACACATACAAGTACGAGCAACCTCATCTTTCAGGAGTTGGGAGGTCATGTTGCAGCTGCACATGACATTGGTTAGGCCACTTTTGGAATACTGTGTGCAGTTCTGGTCTCCTGCCTATTGGAAGGATGTGTGAAACTTAAAAGGGTTCAGAAAAGATTTACAAGGATGTTGCCAGGCTTGGAAGGTTTGAGCAATAGGGAGAGGAACAGGCTTGGGCTGTTCTCCTGGGGGCTTTGGAGGCAGAGGGGTGACCTTATAGAGGTTTATAAAATCATGAGGGGCAGGCGTAAGCTAAATAGACAAAGTCTTTTCCCTGAGGTTAGGGGAGTCCAGAACTACAGGGCATAGGTTTAGGGTGAGAGAGAAAAAATTTAAAAGAGACCTAAAGGGCAATATTTTTCACGCAGAGGGTGGTGCGTGTATGGAATGAGCTGCCAGAGGAAGTGCGAGAGGCTGATAAAATTGCAACATTTAAAATTCATCTGGATGGGTATAGGAATAGGGAGGGCTTAGGACCGAAGGGTCCGTTTCTGTGCTGTAGATCTCTATGACTCTAGTAATGGACTCTAATGGCCAGGCTACAGGCCTATAATTCCCTGTTTCTGCCTCCTTCCCTTCTTAAACACGTGTTACATTAGCCATTTTCCAATCCTGTGGGACCCTTCCTGACTCTAGTGATTCCTGAAAGATCACTGATGCCTTTCCAATAACATCATCGACCCTCCTTCAGAATCCTGGGGTGTCACCCATCCAGTCTGGGTGATTTATCCACATACAGACCTTCCAGCATCCCCAGCAACCTCTCCTTCGTGATGCCACAATACTCACCTTTGCCCTTGAGTCTCGAAGTTATGGTATGCTACTGGTGTCTTCCACCGTGAAAACGGATGCAAATTGCTCATTCAGTTCCTCCACCATTTCTTTGTACCCCATTACTACTTCTCCAGTATCATTTTCCAGCAATCCAAATTCCACTCTGGCCTCCATTGCCTTTTACACAATAAAAACTCTTGCAATCTTCTTTTATACTAGCTAACTTATAGAGTCAGAGTTGCACAGCACAAACTTACCCTCATATATCATCTTCTCTCCCCTGATTTAGAGGGATATGGGCCAAACACAGGCAAATCGGCGAGCTCAATTTAGGAAACCTGGTCAACATGGAGGAGTTGGGCCAAAGGGTGAGTTTCCTTGCTGTATAACTAACTCTCTTGCTTTTTTTTTGTTGACCTCTGCTGGTTTTTAAAGGCTTTGCAATAATCTTCACCATACTTTATGCCTTTTATTTCACTTCATTGCTGTCCAAGACTTTCCTTGTCAGCATGGTTGCCTCATCTTTCCCTAAGGTAAAAACAAGGACTGCAGATGCTGGAAACCAGAGTCTAGATTAGGGTGGTGCTGGAAAAGCACAGCATCCGAGGAGCAGGAAAATCGATGTTTCAGGGAAAAGCTCTTCATCAGGAAAAAGGCAGGATGCCTGCAGAGTGGAGAGATAAATGAGAGGGGGCTTGCAGAGAGAGGAGGAAAACTTCTTCAAGGCGAGCATCCTTGCAAGAGGATTCGCAGTAGGGTTAAAATCAACTAGGTAAAAACAAGGACTGCAGATGCTGGAAAACAGAGTCTAGATTAGAGTGGTGCTGGAAAAGCACAGCAGGTCAGGCAGCATCCGCCCTTCTCATTTATCTCTCCACTCTGCAGGCACCCTGCCTCTATTCCTGATGAAGGTTTTTTTGCCCAAAACATCGATTTTCCTGCTCCTCGGATGCTGCCTGACCTGCTGTGCTTTTCCAGTACCACTCTGATCGAGACTCATCTTTCCCTAAGTATATTTCTTCTTCCTCGACATGAATTTCTGCTGTGCCTCCCAAAATATCCCCAGAAACTCCTGCCATTGTTGATGTACTGTCTTCCCTGCAAGGTTCCCCTTCGAATCAACTCTGGCCATGTCTTTGTCGTTACCTTTACTCAAGTGTAATATCGTTACATCTCATTCCAGCTTCTCCCTCTCTCCTACTGCAGAGTGAATTCTATGACATTATGGTCACTGCCCCCTAGGGGTTCCTCCACCTTCATTTCCCTAATCAGGTCTACCTTATTACACAACACCATATCCACAATTGTCAGTTCTCCAATGGGCAGTACAACAAGCTGCTCCAAAGAAAAAGCATCTCTGACAGGTGCAATAGCCAAAGAAAAACTCGAATTCCATGAAATGTGAAATTCAGAAGACAATTAATTTGTTAGATTTTTAAACAAAAGAAAGGTGTTTTAAAGGAGCTTTGTATAATTTTTTCAATAAATGAGGACAGTTAAAGACTTCAATGGTTGACATATTTGTAGTGGTCTATGGTATGCTTTACACACTAATTGTGAAAGGACATCGTTTTCTGACACAATACTATAGTGTTACTGAGGTAACAATTTGGAACTAGAGTCAGAGATGTACAGCATGGAAATAGACCCTTCGGTCCATCCCGTCCATGCCGAACAGATATCCCAACCCAATCTAGTCCCACCTGCCAGCACCTAGTCCATATCCCTCCAACCCTTCCTATTCATATACCCATTGAAATGCCTATTAAATGTTGCAATTGTACCTGCCTCCACCATTTCCTCTGGCACCTCATTCCATATACATACCACCCTTTGTGTGAAAACGTTGTCCCGTAGGTCTCTTTTATATCTTTCCCCTCTCACCCTAAACCTATGCCCTCTAGTTCTGGACTCCCCAACCCCAGGGAAAAGACTTTGTCTATTTGTCCTATCCATGCCCCTCATGATTTTATAAACCCCTATAAGGTCACCCCTCAGTCTCTAATGCTCCATGGAAAACAGCCCCAGCCTGTTCAGCCTCTCCCTGTAGCTCAAATCCTCCAACCCTGGCAACATCCTTGTAATTCTTTTCTGAACCCTATCAGGTTTCACAACATCTTTCCGATAGGAAGGAAACCAGAATTGCCCGCAATATTCCAACAGTGGCCTAACCAATGTCCTGTACAGCCGCAACATGACCTCATAACTCCTGTACTCATTACTCTGACCAATAAAGCAAAGCATACCAAACACCGCCTTCACTATCCTATCTACCTGCGACTCCACTTTCAAGGAGCTATGAACCTGTACTCCAAGGTCTCTGTTCAGCAACACTCCCTACGACCTTACCATTAAGTGATTAAGTCCTGCTAAGATTTGCAACACCTCATATTTACCTGAATTAAATGCCATCTGCCACTTCTCAGCCCATTGAGTCAAGATCACGTTGTAATCGGAGGTAACCTACTTCGCTGTCCACTACACCTCCAATTTTGGTGTCATCTGGAAACTTACTAACTATACCTCTTATGCTCGCATCCAAATAATTTATGTAAATGACAAAAAGTAGAGGACCCAGCACCGATCCTTGTGGCACTCCACTGGTCACAGGCCTCCAGTCTGAAAAACAACCCGTCACCACCACCCTGTCTTCTACCGTTGAGCCAGATCTGTATCCAAATGGCTAGTTCTCCCTATATTCCATGAGAATCAACCTTGCTAATCAGTGTCCTATGGGGAACCTTGTCGAACACCTTACTTGAGTCCATATAGATCACATTTACCGTTCTGCCCTCATCAATCCTTTTTGTTACTTCCTCAAAACACTCAATCAAGTTTGTGAGACATGATTTCCCACGCACAAAGCCATGTTGACTATCCCTAATCAGTCCTTGCCTTTTCCCACTCTTGTCAACTAACAGGTTTTGCTATGAAATGCAGCCATAATACCAAGCAGGAATAAGTATTTTTAAAAGTTTAGCAACATAAGTTATAATAGCTCAATGTGTAAACAAAACAAAATACATGCTTGCACAACTTTAACCAGAAACATTTTCCACCCCTCTCCCACCCCAAGTTAGAACCCATTTCTGTGCAGTTAGGTAATCTTAGCCAGGATTTCACTGCCAACACACCTATGGGTGAAAGAAATTAAATGTCAAAGTTCAGGCATATCCATCTTTGGCCTAATTGATCATTAGTTCTTTGAACCTGATGACATAATGTTGCTGGACAGTTGCAAAGGTCAAGATCTCATCAATTTACATGTAATGTTTTCATTTTTAGCATTTGTAGTCAAAACAACACAAAGGAATTCATCATATATAAAGCTGTGTTCATCAACATACGGTAACTCCCACAAAGGGTGTTGTTATGATCACTGAATGTTATAAAACAATTACAGTAAATTCTAATTTGAATATTTGCTACTTAACATTGCTTCACTTCAACAATCAGTAGGATGTGGAATGTAAACGATTGTGGTGAGATCTGTTTGAACATAACTTACTCCGTGGCCCATTCAGCAATCCCCTCCGCACCCCACCTCCAAGCCACAATCTCTTCCCCTCTCCTTGATCTGCAAATCAGAGCCTCCTTCATACTCATTCGGCCTCCCCAACCTCTGAGTCACAGCCTCTTCCCTGTTCCCCGAACTCAGTCATGGCCTCTACCCCCTCCCCTATGTCACTTCACACTCCTGGGATGCGGATTCAGTCCAGAGGTGGGCCTTCAAAATTGCAGTATAAATACCAAGATTCAAGGAGTGATGGGTTTTTACCGCACCTTTCTTTTTGAAAACAAACAAGACTTTCAAAGCTGGTCCTGCCTCATTGCTAATCTGCCAGTTATAAAGTCACACAGAATGGAAACAGACCCTTTGGTTCAATTTTTCCAACATGACCAGGTATCCCAAACTAAACTAGCCCAATTTGCCTACATTTGGCCTATATTCCTCTAAACCTTTCCTATTCTTGTACCTGTCTTAAGTATTGTAACTGCGCCTGCATCTAACACTTCCTTTGGCAGTTCATTCCATATATGCACCATCCTCTGCATGAAAACAATTGCCCCTCATGTCCTTTTTAAATCTTTCCCCTGTCATTTTAAACTTATGCCCTCTAATGTTGGACTCTCCTACCCTCAGAAGATATACCTTGGCTATGCCCTTCATGATCTTATAAACTTCTAAGGTTACCCCTCAGCCTACTATGCTCCAGGGGGAAAAATTCCCAGACTATCCAACCCCTCCTTATAATTCAAACCCTCCAGTCCTGTTAACATAATTGTAAATCTTTCCTGTACTCTTTCCAATTTAATAGTACCTTTTAGATAGCAGAGCAACCAGAGTTGTACGCAGTACTCCAAAAGTGGCCTAATGTCCTGTAAAGCCACAACATGATATCCCAACTCCCACACTCAATGCTCTACCCATCATCCTTACAGCCATATACAAATTCAGCAATGTCCGAGTTAAAGTTGTCATTCAGCTTTCATACTCCTTCACACCCTCATTTTATTCCTTCTTCTCTAACTACGACAATACATCAAATCTATAGGCACTTCAGTTACTAAGGCTCTAAGGCCTGCTTCACTTGAAGTGATTGTTCAAGAGGGGAAAGAAGCAAGTGGAAGCATTTCCTGAAAAAAAAGGGATTAGAACAGCTCCAGGATTTACGAATTGGCAGAGTTTGCACTTACCAAATTGGAGTTCCAGCTTCAGACTGAATGTGGATTTTGAACCATTACCAGAGCTGAGTGTTGGAGAGCCAATCAGGGTGCAAACATTCAAGAATCTTAACAAAATCTAGTACAAGTGACAAATTGGGACCTACAAGGAGCAGGTATCAGCTTGATTAAATCACGTAGAAGTAAATGACCAATTTTGCCTTCACAGTTGCAGGCACATACGCCCAACTGCAGGCAGCTGATCAGGAAGAGATGGATGCACCAACTACATAGATCAAAAATCAAATCTGGGAGGTCTCAGCACAACAGATATATCACAGCAATAGTTCTTTGTCAAATAATATCACCCAAATTAACAATGAGAACACCACACACACACCATAAGAGACCAGCACGATACAAGGATTGTGTACAGAATGCATATGCATTTCTCAGGGTCTTAGGTCTAACCATCTTCAGCTCTTCAACAATGACTGTCCCCCATCACAAGGTCTGAAGTGGAGATGTTTGCCAACGATTGCACAATGAACAACACCATTTATGACTGAAGCAGTCTCTGACCAAATGCAGCAATATCTAAACAATACCCAGGCTTGGGAGCTAAGTGGCAAGGTGTGGTGTTCCCATCTATCTGCTTCCCTTGTCCTTCTATCTTCAACTGCTTCATCGATTACCTTCTTTCGATCATAAGAGCAGAAGTGGGAATACGCAAACAAACAATCTTCAGAACCATTTGTGACTTCACAGATATTGTTGCATTAGAACACACAATGCTTCAGTATCAGGACAATAACTTGGCTGGGGCTGACAGTGGTAAGTAACATTTGCACCACAACTGCCAGACAATGACCATCACCAATAAGAGGCAATCTATCCATCACCCTCTGACGTTTAGTGTTATTAAGATCACTGAATCCCCACCATGAACATATGCGGATTTTGGGGAAGGGAGGGTTTACCATTGACAGAAACTCAACTGGACTTGCCACATAGTGTTTACAAGATCAGGTCATTGGTATATTGCAGCAAGTAACTCACCTAACTCCCCAAAGCCTGTCCACCATCTACAAGGCACAAGTCAAAAGTGTGACGGAGTAGTCAGTTTGTCTGGATGAGTGCAGCTCCAACAACACTCAAGAAGCTTAACATTATCCAGGACAAAGTAGGCAGTGTGATTGGCAATCTCTTCACCACTGACACTCAGTAGCAGCAGAGTATACTATCTACAAGACGCACTGCAAAATAAAAACACCAAAGATCACGATACTGCACCTGGCAAATCCACAACCAAGTCAACGGCAGCAGATGCATGGGAACACCACCGCCTGCAAATTCCCCTCCAAGCCACTCATCATCCTGACTTGGAAATTTATCACCATTGCTTCACTATTGCTGGGTCAAAATCCTGGAATTCCCTCTCTAATGGCATTGTGCATCTACATGCAACACATGGACTGCCGCAGTTCAAGGAATTAGTTCCCTACCACGTTCTCAAGGGCACCGAGGGACAGGCAATAAATTCTGGCCGAAAATCCAAATATACCACATCCACTGGCCCTACTTCCTTATCTGCTGTCCTTAAGACCTGTCCTACCTGCCAATCTCCCTTCCCACTTATTCGTTTCACCCTCCCCTCTGACCTATCACCTCCATCCCCACCCCCATTCACCTATTGTACTCTTTGCTACATTTCCCCACCCTCCTCTCTGACCTATCACCTCCATCCCCACCCCACCTCACCTATTGTACTCTTTGCTACTTTGTCCCCAGATTCAACCCCCCATTTATCTCTCCACTCTGGAGGCTCCCCGTTTCTATTCCTGATGAAGAGCTTTTGCCCGAAACGTCGATTTTCCTGCTCCTCGGATGCTGCCTGACCTGCTGTGCTTTTCCAGCATCACTCTGATCTATCCCCTGATCAGCTTTGCTTATAACATCCTCAAGAATTCTCATTTGTTGGCCATTATTTCCCCTTCACAAATCCATGTTGACTTTACCAAATCAGTTTATCTTTGAAAAATCCAGTAATCACATCCCTTGATAATAGATTCTAGTATTTTCTCTACAAGTAACAGCACATTAGAAGGTACATGGTCCCTCATTCCCTTTCGTAAAGGGTGGGTTGACATTTGCAACTCTCTAATTTACAGAATTAGAAACATCACTTATGCATCCACCATCTCTATAGTCATCACCTTCAGCACCTCAGGTTGAAGTTTTGCGGATCCCAAGGATTTGTCAATTTGCAGTCCCATTAATTTCTCCAATACTACTTTTTCTACTGATAAAGTCTTTTTAGCTTTTCTAACCTGCATTGTTTTTATTCTACCTGAATTCTCTTTCAGGTTTCTATTTCCTGAAAGCTAGATTATGCTTTCTCTGACCTCACTGACAAATGCTCCTGTAAAGACATTGAACACACTTGTAGTTGCCTTTCTTTTTCTTGCACAGGTCCCATGTGTCTCAGAAGCAAATCCAATGCCACAGAATTTAAGTCATTCCTCCTGTACCAATTTTTCAGCCACAAGTTCATTTGCTTAATCTTTTTGCTTCTATACTCACCAGCATATGTGAATAATCCTAACATTAAAGCCTCAAAGGTCCTCCTGCCTCACTCCCTAAATTCTATTCAGGTCCTCATTCCCCTGTCTAATTATGTCACTGGTGCCAATGTGAATTATGACCTCTGGATCTTCATCCTCTTCCAAACAAAATGTCCAGCAGTCACTCTGACATCCATGGCTCTGGCACCAGACAGAAGTCCCAGTCTTTGAACTGCCTACAACTATTGCCCTTCCATTGTTCTTCTGCCCAATCTATGCAGCTGAGCTATTTATGGTGGCACAAGTTTGGCTCTTGCCACATTCGTCTGATGAATCATTACCTTCACCAATATGCAAAACAGAATTGGGAAATTCCTGAGCCTGTTTGGTCTTTGCAAGCTACCTCTTACTGCATCATTCATTCCCTCTCTTACTGCCTCATCTTAATCTGCAATGTGACCAATTTGTTAAACATGCAATCCATATAGTTTTCAACTTCATGGTGCCACACTGTGACTTCAGCTCTGTTGAGTTCTAAAACCCAGAGCTGTCATTGTTTCAGTTGGTTACACTTCTCACACTATCAGGGTAACTAGGGAGAGAAGAGGGGCCCTCAAAGATCAGCAAGGCGGCCTTTGTGTGGAGCCGCAGGAAATGGCAGAGATACCAAACGAGTATTTTACAGTGTTTACTGTGGAGAAGGACTTCGAAGATATAGAATGTAGGGAAATAGATGGTGACATCTAGATTGGTGACTCAGATTTCTCCAGTTTCCTCATTTCCCCTCCCCCCACCTTGTCTCAGTCAAATCCCTCGAACTCAGTACCGCCTTCCTAACCTGCAATCTTCTTCCTGACCTCTCCGCCCCCACCCCACTCCGGCCTATCACCCTCACCTTGACCTCCCTCCACCTATCGCAATTCCAACGCCCCTCCCCCAAGTCCCTCTTCCCTACCTTTTATCTTAGCCTGCTGGACACACTTTCCTCATTCCTGAAGAAGGGCTTATGCCCGAAACGTCGATTCTCCTGTTCCTTGGATGCTGCCTGACCCCCTGCTGCGCTTTTCCAGCAACACATTTTCAGCTCTGATCTCCAGCATCTGCAGTCCTCACTTTCTCCTCGAACATCTTGAAAAATGTTCATATTACAGAGGTGGTTGTGCTGGATGTCTTGAAACTACATAAAAGTGGATAAATTCTCAGGACATGATCAAGTGTAACCTAGAACTCGGTGGGAAGCTAGACAAGTGATTGCTGGGCCCCTTGCTGAGATACTTGTATCATTGATACTCACAGGTGAGGTGTCAGAGACTGGAGGTTGGCTAACGTGATGCCACGGTTTCAGAAAGGTAGTAAGGAAAAGCTAGAGAACTATAGACCAGTGAGCCTGACGTCAGTGGTGGACAACTTGTTGGAAGGAATCCTAAGGACAGGATGTACATTTATTTGGAAAAACAAGGACTGATTACGGATAGTCAACATGGCTTTGTGCATGGTAAATCATGTCTCACAAACTTGATTGAGTATTTTGAAGAAGTAACAAAAAGGATTGATTAGGGCAGAGCAGTGGACGTGATCTATATGGATTTCAGTAAGGCATTCGACAAGGTTCCCCATTTGGATGTGAGAATTAGAGATATAGTTAGTATGTTTGCAGGTGACACCAAAATTGGAGGTGTAGTGGACAGCGAAGGTTATCTCAGATTACATCGGGATCTTGATCACATGGGCCAATGGGCTAAAAAGTGGCAGATGGAGTTTAATTTAGATAAATGCAAGGTGCTGCATTTTGGGAAACCGAATCAGAGTTGGACTTATACCCTTAACGGTAAGGTCCTACAGAGTGTTGCTGAACAAGGAGACCTTACAGTGCACATTCATAGCTCCTTGAAAGTGGAGTCGCAGGTAGATAGGATAATGAAGGCGGTGTTCGGTAAGCTTTTCTTTATTGGTCAGAGTATTGAGTACAGGAGTTGGTAGGTCATGTTGCAGTTGTACAGGACATTGGTTAGGCTACTTTTGGAATATTGCATGCAATTCTGGTCTCTTTCCTATTGTGAAACTTGAAAGGGTTCAGAAAAGATTTACAAGAATGTTGTCAGGGTTGCAGGATTTGAGCTATACGGAGAGGCTGAACAGGCTGGGGCTGTTTTCCCTGGAGCTTCGGAGGCTGAAGGGTGACCTTATAGAGGTTTATAAAATCATGAGGGGCATGGATAGGATAAATAGACAAAGTCTCTTTCCTGGGGTCGTGGAGTCCAGAACTAGAGGCAATAGGTTTAATATGAGAAGGGAAAGATATAAAAGATACCCAAAGGACCACCTTTTCACACAGAGGGTGGTGTGTGTACGGAATGAGCTGCTAGAGGAAGTGGTGGAGGCTAGTGTAATTGCAACATTTAAAAGGTATATAGATGGGTATATGAATAGGAACGGTTTGGAGGGATATGGTCCGGGTGATGGTAGGTGGGACTAGATTGGATTAGGATATCTGATTGGCATGGACTAGTTGGACCAAAGAATCTGTTTCCGTGCTGTATATCTCTATGACTCTATCTAGACCATATCAAGTATCAACAACTTGCCCCATGTCACAGAATGGGCATTTCACACAGCAAATCTATTCTGCCATGCCTGAAGTTTACTTTCAGGCTTTAAACTGGAGGCTAGAATGTAGAAAGTAAAATTATTCATCAATGAGCTACAAATAATCTAATTCTTTCAAAGAGAGTTAAAAAAAAATCACACAGCACCAGGTTATAGTTCAACAAGTTTATTTGGAAATACAAGCTTTCGGAGCGTTTCTCCTGACAAAGGAACAGCACATCAAAAGCTTGCACTTCCAAATAAACCTGCTGAACTATTACCTGGTGTTGTGTAATTTTTAAACTTTGTCCTCCCCAGTCCAACACCTGCACCTATACATCATGCCTTTCAAACCAACAATAAAACTGGATGTTCACCAAATAATTAGCTTATAACGTTACTGTGAAGTGACTGTTTGATTCTGATTTACAAACCTAGCTATGTGAAGCTATATGAGCAATAGCAGATCCCTGCTATTACTGCCAGGTAACTATAGGCTCCAAGCCCAACACATTTATATCTGCATTGCCAGTACATTTTCTTGCAAGTCTGTTTCTCACAACTCCCTTTCCAAGAAACCACAGCCAACCTTTCAATCACACCTTGAAAATAACCATCCTTTTTTCTGTTTTTTTGTGCAGTTTTCATGCAACACTCCCAACACCCCAATTTCCTGTTAGCTCTATTAGTGCGCTTTCCAAGCTCCAACTAGAATTCTAGTTCCTTTACACTCCTCTCCACGTCTCCACCTCTTCTAAGACGCTCCTCCCCACCACCCAACCAATTCATTAACCAGCTCTTCAACCATGCTGTATGACCTCTTCATTTATCTTCTTCTTTGATTTGGCATCCATTTTTTGCTTACACCTTTGAATCTCTTTGGGGACTTTGTTCTCCCCTAAGTATAAGGTATTGTGGGATTGTAAATAGCTGAAAATGTGTTGCTGGAAAAACGCAGCAGGTCAGGCAGCATCCAGGGAACAGGAGAATCGACGTTTCGGGCCTAAGCCCTTCTTCAGGAATGAGGAAAGTTTGTCCAGCAGGCTAAGATAAAAGGTAGGGAGGAGGGACTTGGGGGAGGGGCGTTGGAAATGCGATAGGTGGAAA
>NC_057714.1:75036895-75082479 GCF_004010195.1 Chiloscyllium plagiosum
GGGAGTGGTCTTTACGGAATGCTAATAAGGGAGGGGAGGGAAATATATCCTTGGTGGTGGGGTCCGTTTGGAGGTGGCGGAAATGACGGCGGATGATGCGCTGTACATGGAGATTGGTGGGGTGGTAGATGAGGACCAGTGGGGTTCTGTCCTGGTGGCGGTTGGAGGGGCGGGGCTCAAGGGCAGAGGAGCAGGAAATTAAATTGTAAATAGTTGTTCCCGCCAAATGAATTTATCAGGTAACTAAATATGATTTGCAATGTTAATACCAGAGTTAACTAGATTGCTGATCCATAACCGGATTTTCATCCTTCATAAGATTACTCATGTTCAAACATGACCCAATATGTTACATCTGGATGGTCAACCTACTTAGTTTATCAGATCAAAAATGATTGCTCTTGAAACTCAGAATTAGTGTGCAAAGCTTTGAAAGACATTTTTGCGATGATATATCATCACATCCAATGCCAAAATATCACATTAGCATGTGTTCACTTCTGCAAACCTCAAACACATTGCTGGGATCTTCTAATTAAGTCACTGGCATGAAATAAAGCAATACAGTTTCAAACATTTAAACAGTTCATAAAATAGAACTATATAATTTCATTTTATATTTCAAAGAAATATAAAGAGTATGGTAATTTCAAGTCAACCGCTGACAGAGTTTTTAATCAAAGGTTTAGTTTAATAATTCTTATACATTAAGACAGAAGAAATGAATCGAGTCAATCGACTTTCGCTATGGAAATGATAACGACTTGGTTTAGACACGTATTCCTCTTATTTTATTTCCTTATATCAAGTGAAACCATTAGCCGAATGCTAAATAGCTTCACGCTTCGTGCCCTTTTTTTAGATCCAGGGTACACATTAATGTTCTGCTCCCCAGAGAACCATACCCTAAACTACTCGGGGAAATCTGCCTAGGAAAGCAGAACGACCTCCCTTATGGCATTCCTCTCTCCATGGTGTCAATCTATACTTAACAACAGTTGCGAAGAAAGATGACGCAGCTTCTGTAATCAACCTAATAAGGGAATACAAATCTAACCAAGCGCCCCCTCCATTCAAGACACTCCAGTGTGTGTCATATGAAATTATTTTTTTGTGCAACTGAATGAACAACACCAATCACTTAAATAAAACACGCCAATCTCGTCCTCGCCCGCATGTTTGCACCAGTGTGTTGCCTTGAGATAAATGCGTTAAGATGAATTTATTGAGAAAGAAGCTTACTGTACTGCAGAGCCAGGCTTCACAGAAGCATTGATGCAGTGTTACAGCGCACAGCAATGAACAGACTATCCTACCCGGCCGTCATGGTAATGTTGTAGAATGTGAGCCAAGCGGTAGCAAACGGGCTGAGAGGCTTCTTCTTGGTTTCTTTCTCTTCCATCGAGCCATCCTCCTCGCTGGGCGCCATGGCACCGGGTGACTAAATTAAGAAAGTCCAAGCTAACAGCTGAAGCCCGACCACGGCCACGCGCCTCGCTCCCCTTGGGATCTGCGCGCACTCACGGCGGCGCGCATTAAGCCACCACACCACTCTACACTGAAACGCACAGAATCTATTTTTTACTCGGCGAGGAGCAGCAAATGTTTTTTGCAGCTGCTGAGATTTATGTATTTATCGTAAAATGGCTCATATAATATAAAAGGAATTCATTATTGTCATCATTTTTAACATAAACATATATTTGGTCATTATAATTCTACTGTCAATACATCATTCAGTAATTAGTTTCCCTACAGTGTGGAAACAGGCCCTTCGGCCCAACTAGTCCACACCGACCCTCCGAAGAGTAACCTACCCAGACCCATTCCCCATATTTACCTCTGCCTAATGCACCTAACACTACGGGCAATTTAGCAAGACCAATTCCCCTAACCTGTACATCTTTGGACTGTGGAAGTAAACCGGAGCACCTGGAAGAAACCCACGCAGACACCAGAGAATGTGCAAACTCCACACAGTCACCCTAGGCTGAGAATCGAACCCAGGTCCCTGGTGCTACGAGGCAACGGTGCTATCTCTGCTGGCTATGTTATGTTAGCTTACTGTAATTGCAACATTTCTGCTATCCCCAAGGCTTTTACCGTACCTGCTCGATGTGCCATAATTTGAAAGTTGTAAAAAATAAATCTTCAAGAGCTTCCTGAGCAGGATTCGGGTCAATCTACATCTGATATTCTGCTGTGAAAACTCTGTTCTCATTTTGACAGCTGAAAATCATATGGGAGTCCTGCAAATTAGATTGTGAGGAACTTTTGCCTCGTTGAGAAGAACAGCTTCTTCCCTGCTGTTACTGGACTTTTGATCAGACCTCTCACATATTAAAGCTGACCTGCATCTGTAACACTAAATTCTGTTCTATGAAGTATGATTTGCCTGGATAGCATATAAAACATTACTTTTCACTGTATCTCAGTACATGTGACAATCGTCAAATCAAATCAGAATGGGAGGGATATAAGATAATTAGCAAAGGAAGTGAATGTGAGTAAATCTTTTTCGCACAGTGACTAGTTAAGATCGGAAATGCACTGTCTTAAAATGTAATGGAGGCAGGTTCAATTGAGGCATTCAAAAGGACATTTTAATCATAGTCTCATACAGCATGGAAATAGACGCTGAAGTCCAACCAGTCCACGGTGACATATTCCCAAACTAAACTAGTCCCATCTGCCTGTGTTTGTCCCATCTCTCCAAAACTTTCTATTCATGAACTTATTGAAATATCTTTTAAAGTTTGTAACTATATCTGCATCCACCATTTTCTCTGGCAGTTCATGCCCCACACAAGCCATTTGCTGTGTAAAATGTTGCCCCTTGTCCTCTTTAAATCTTTCTCCTCTCACCTTAAAAATAAGCCCCTAAGGATTATTTAAACAGAAACAATATTCAAGGTTATGCAGAAAATGCACAAGAGTCGCGCCAGGTCAAAAACCTCATTCAGAGAGCCTGATAGAACACAACAGGCAAGCAACCTCCTTCTGTGCCATAACAACACTTTTTAAAAAAATCATTCATTGCTTGTGGGAATTGATGGCTACGCCAGCATTTATGGCCTATTCATAATTTCCTTAGGAAGGTTAATAGTCACCTATATTGCTGTGGCCCAAAGTCAAACATAAATCAGGTAAGGATGCCAGATTTCCTTCTCTAAAGGGCATTTGCAACCAGTTGTGTTTTGCAATAATTACAGGTGGTTTTAGTTCAATTCAAATTTCACCATCTGTTGCCGTGGCATTTGAACCCATTTTCCCCCAGAAGAATAGTCTGGGATTCTGGATTACTCATTCAGTGACATTAACACTCTGCCCACACCTCCCTAAAATCTGTGAATTTCTTTCCATCATATGGCTGATCAGGGATCTCCCCCACACTTCCCACTTGCCAATGTAGTTCATTAAAAAGATTCACAAGTTGATATTTAACTTGTCTGGCCAGGTCATGAACACCTTTTCTTTAGCCATCAGGTCTTGGAGTAGGACTTGAATGTGGCTGTTCCAGCTCAGAAAACTCACAATGTGCCACATGATAGATGAATCAAAACAAAACAAGAAAATAATTAAAACAAGTCTTAGCCACGATATTAGGTGTGTTCAGCTTAGAAGGTTTACTCTGCCAATTTTGGGCAAACAAATCACTTCTAAAGGATTATGACAGCATGTAATATTGGTGCTGCCTTCAAAAGTACTGTGTGCAGATGACACTTGATGCACATTTCATTGATGGCATTCTACAGCCATTTAAATGCAGCCTGCATGTCCTGAAGTATAAGTGCATGATGGCTGCTGAGTGCAGAACTATTTAGCATAATGACTAAAGAAGGGAATGGAGGTGCTACTTGAGGCAAAGTTGTTTATAATGGTGGAATATTAACTTACTCTCGAACATCTTTTTCACCCCAGGAAATAGAATCAGAGAAAGAGACTATTCAACTTCATGTGTTGGTGCACCTTTTCAAATGGACAATTTAAATAGGCCAATTCCCCTGCTTTTCTCTCCCCCCTCCCCACAAAGTTTACATTAATTCTTTAGAAATTCAGAAAGAGGAAGCCTTCCAAGTACTTAACTGCTGGCATTAGGTGAGGATCACCAAAGTTTGTAAGTGATAGAAGCCTGACTTACATTAGTCTGGTTCTAATAACATGCCCTTATTAATTACAAAACTGAAATATACCACCTCATCAACCTTCCCAGTTTACTCGAGAATGACCTCACAACAAGAATCAGGGAACACTGTTTAAATATTTTTGCTGCCACTTTTAAGACAGAGATCAAGAGAATTTGGAACTCTCTGTGCCTCAGAAAGTGGTGCAAGTGGGGTCATTCAATATTTTTAAGAAGGAGGCAGAAAAGTTCTTGTCAGGCAAGGTTGTCAGAAGGCACATGAGAGTGTGAAATTCAGAACACAAACAGAACAACCCCAATTTTGTTGAAACGTGATGGGGCCAGATGGCCTACCTCTCCTCTTAATTGGCATGTACACTACTATATCTTAAATTCTTATGGCAAGTTGATACCTTGCATCACACAGACCATTTTGGAACTCTGATTTGTAATGAAACAAGTAAGGCGAACAAACTCAATTTCTCGCCAACTATATTTAATAAGCATGAAACCTTGACCTTTTCCAAAATGGATAACCTGTTTAATGACTAGCAACAAGTTGAAAACATGAACTTATCTTAAAATCTGTAATTTTCAAAGAAGCCCTCTCAATTCTATTGATCACTGTGAGTGGCATAAATGTTAAAATAGCTCACCTCTTCTGTTGTCAGTTACTTCACACTGCACTCTGACAACCCTGGATGAGTTCCAAATGAGTGTAATTTAGCATACCAGATCACTTGTTAACTTCTGAAGTTCCATAGATGCATAGAAACATGGAAGACAGGAGCAGGAGTGGGACATAAAACCTCTCAAGACTGCTTTGCCATTCAATATGATCATGGCTGGCCATTGAATTCAATAACCTAATCCCAACGTTTCCCCATATCCATTGATCCCTTTAACCACAAGAGCTACATCTACCTCCTTTGTGAAAACACATCATGTTTTGGTCTCAGCCACTTCCTGTGATAGTGAATTTCACAGGCTCAGCACTCTCTGGGTGAAGACATTCTCCACATCTCAATCCTAAAAGGTTTTCACCTTATCCTTAAGTTATGACCCTAGGTTGTGAACTACCCCATCATCAAGAAAGTCCTTCCTGCTCCTAACCTGTCTGGTCCTGTTAGAATTTCAGAGGTTTTAATACAATCATCCTCATTCTTCTACACTCCAGTGAATATGATTGCATCTTTCCTCATATGTCAGATCTGCCATCGCAGGAATTGATTTGGTAAACCTTCACTGCACCGCCTCCATAGCAAAAACATCCTTCCTCGGATGAAGAGAACAAAACTGTGTACAATATTTTGGTGTGGCCTCACCAATCCCCTCTATAATTGCAGCTCGGCATTCGTGCTCCAGCACTCAAATCCTGTTGGTTTTGAAGGCCAACATATAGTTTGCCTTCTTTACTGCCTGCTGCACCTCATGCTTACTTTTAGTGACTGGTGCCCTATGACACCCAGGTCTCATTTAATATTCACTTCTTCCTACTAAGTTCTGAAGAAGGGTCACTGGACTTAAAGCGTTAACTCTGCTTCTCTTTCCAAGATGCTGCCAGACCTGCTGAGTTTCTCCAGCAATTTCTATTTTTATTTCAGATTTCCAGCATCTGCAGTTCTGTTTTATGTTTCATTTGTTAATTTAATTACTTCTCCAGTTTTGCCCACAGGTTCAAATAAAACAGGAAATATTTATGTTACCTTAATAAGATTTCTATTATCCTTTTATTTTGATACATTTTCTATCCTGAATAATATTTTGTTTGTACAATCCCAGATTATGTTATTGCTAGACAAGTTTGATAGCAGATTGACATCTGGCTTGAGAGTTTTATTTGTATTTAGATTAGATTAGATTAGATTAGATTACTTTACAGTGTGGAAACAGGCCCTTCGGCCCAACAAGTCCACACCGACCCGCCGAAGCGCAACCCACCCATACCCCTACATTTACCCCTTTAACCTAACACTATGGGCAATTTAGCGTGGCCAATTCACCTGACCCGCACATCTTTTGGACTGTGGGAGGAAACCGGAGCACCCGGAGGAAACCCACGCAGACACGGGGAGAATGTGCAAACTCCACACAGTCAGTCGCCTGAGTCGGGAATTGAACCTGGGTCTCTGGCGCTGTGAGGCAGCAGTGCTAACCACTGTGCCACCGTGCCGCCCACGACGGCTGGAAATGTGTTGCTGGAAAAGCGCAGCAGGTCAGGCAGCATCCAGGGAACAGGAGAATCGACGCCCCGGGCACAAGCCCCTCCCCAGGAACGAGGAAAGTCCGTCCAGCAGGCCAAGGCAAAAGGTAGTCTCTCACTGAAGCATAAGTGTGCAATGTTGCAGATTTAGTTTTAGTAAAGAATAGAAGCTTATTCTGCAAATGAAATAAAGATTCAATACAATGAACCAAACTATTTACATATAACAGACATTTATAGATTCTAAACACCCAGCTAATCCCAAAAGTATCCCTTTACCATCCTTGCAGTTACACCAAAGACAGTTCCCTTTTCTATCCCATCTGAGTTAGCTATGGCTTCAATTCTTGGTCATGAGAAGCTGATAGCCTCTTCCTTGATTTGTTGTAAAACTGAGTGTAACATTTCTCAGCTTCAAATAGCCCCTCCAGGATTTTAACAAACTTCCCAATGTAGAACTTTTAATAAACTCCTTATGCAAAGATAACCTATTTTAACAATTCTAAACCAGCTTCTCAATTTCTCAGGAGAAAGTCCATTACACATCCAGCTTCAGTTAAGAACCCTGCAGCACTTCCCAAACTAAAACTAGATAAAACCCTTTTTTCCCCGAGATCTAGATGTTTCCCCAATAAAAAGAAAAACAAAATCAATCAGTGATCTTCGAAACTGGAGCCAAAAGCTTAACTGTTTACCTTTTACCCACTCCTAAAATTATCCTGTTGTAAGGAAAAGGCCATTACTCTCCAGGACATTACTATCACATTAGGAAGTACAGACTTTAAAACAATTGTTCAGGTCACAAGAGCATCACCACCTCAGCCAAAGTTTATCCAGAGGGTAGTTAAAAGTCAACAAGGTTTGAAGTCATATGTTGGTCAAATAGTGTAAGGATAGCGTATTTCCTTCCCTGATGGACAAGTGAAACAGATGGATTTTGTGGCATTCAACTGGAATTGCATGTTCACCATTAGCACAGTTTTTTTCAGAAATCAAATTCAGGTTTTACCATCAACCACGGCAGGAATTCAACCTATGTCTCCAGAACACCTCATGATTTGCTTTACTGAGCCAGTGTCATTATCACTACACAGCACCTCCCCTCCTGCACTGTAAGGCACACCAGCAATTAATACTGAAAGCCTGTTGGAAGGACAGGACAGACAGAATATTGATTGGATCGGGCTGCTTACTTGCTCTCTTAGTACTTGCTGCCTTTGCACCTACCTGTGTTTGGAACATGCATGTCATTTATTGCCTTGTCATGCCATTCCATGCCTGTTAGCACTTTGGCACTTCAGCTAGGACCAACAGCTGTCAGTACTGCTGCATTACTGTATGTATTGTTTTGTGCAAACACACAAACAGACAGATGGTCATGCTTGTCAGTAGGGACTAGTCCAGGGTTGGAGTTGGGGTCATTATGAATGGCACATAACAACATCACTCAAACATCGCATGTGCCAGCTGTACAACAAAGACTCTGCATATTTATCCTGACCATGTCAGAATTGGATAGATGGTAGTCCTCAATTCAGTCAAGGGGGGGGAGGGATATTGCAGTCTATCAGTGGTTCCAGATACTGACAATCATGGGCACAGTCTCTCATGTCTTTTCTCTTTCTTAATCAGTTTTGTGGTTTTCCTTTGCGAGCTTTTAAAATGATCGTGATCCTCCATCAACTATCAACTTTAGTTAAAGATTGCATTATATTAAGTATAAGGGATCACACAGTAAAAGAACATCTATTGCACAACAAATCTGCAATATCCCATGTATTTAACTAAGTTCTTGGAACAAGATGAAAAAGAAATAGACAATGATTTGAGTGTAATATTTTAACTGAGTATACCATGTAAATTATTGAACAAAAATATTTAACAACAGACAAAATATATTAATTGCTTTCAATCCTTATTCCTCATAGCTGCCTGACACAGGTGATGTCATTTTTAGTTTTCTTCAATTTGTTTTCAGTTCTTGGATTCTAACCAGACTGTTATAGGCTTTCTCTGAACTGAGAGTTTATTGACTAAAGCGGTCTAGCAGCACTCCCACATCAAATCCAACTGTTCCTCCTTCATCTATCTTGGCATTTTTTGCTTTTTATATTCCAGAAATACTCTTACAAACAATTAAATATTTCTCTTCCATTACCAAATCACTCATGGTAATCTATCTTGACATCAATTAATCAATCAACAGCCATCACTTGTTTTCCTTCTAATCTTAATTACTTAATACATTAGTAGATTCCCCTCTTCTCTTTAACTAATACATGTTTCAATATCCACAAAGTATCTAATTAAAAGAATGAAGGAATAAAATTACTTTTCTTCCATGTTCTATATGCTGCCCATAATACAATCAATCTGCCATATTAACTCTTCATCCTTTAAAGAAGAAGTACTTCAATTTCAAAGTGGTCCAAATAAACTATTAATTTGTCATATTTTTATAACACAAGACATCTCTCTTTGAGAATTTCTAATAAGTCTTTGGGGCAATCACTTCCTTTTGTTAAACAGGCTGACAATTGATGACTCATGTCAGTCCATTTTATTTTTGTAATATTTTTTCTCTCAAACATTTCCTTCATACTAGCAAGGTCAATTCTTAATCTTCTCTCTGTAACATATTTTGTCAAATCATCATTGTCCCAAAGAGAAAAATTATAAAAATAGCATTATATGGGCAATGTTTATTCAGATTACAATGTATAGAATGTTTTCAGAATGTTTGACAACTATTCTGAATAGACATGTCTATTCATGTCAATTCACATCTTCATGTCTATTACTTCTACGAATGTCAGGTGACCAGATAAGTAGGGTGCCACGTCGGTAGGATGCCAAGTAAGTCAATTGTGATTTCTGGCCTTGCACATTGTTACCTCATTTTGCCAATCCTTTGTTCCTACCTCTTGCCCCTCATCATATATTTTCTCGATTTCCTGGTCGCTTTTCCTGGCTAAAGTGGAATCCCTCCATCACTAGTCCATTCTAGCACATAAGTTACCTTCAGGTCAACTTTTGGTCATTGTCCATTGGAATAAATAGCCCAATCCTGTTCATTGGCATCAATTTGTCCATTATCAGTTAGCCCTTCGCTTGCAAGAACCTTCATTGCATTGCTGTGCAATATATATGTATGCATAGTGCATGGTGCCTCATCACTTTCTGACACTTATTCCAGTTCTGCAAATGTATGAGGAGGAGAATTAAACATTTTGGTGGCAATGTAGTATAATTACTGATTTTTAAAATATCCATATCTAAACTTTACCAGGACCTTGCCACTGTTTCTGGCATTTTGTTTTGTAACATGCCACATCTACAGATTAAAATGTATTTCGAATGGCCTTACACATGCAGTAAGACACATCAAATTTTGTCTGAATCTTCCTCCTTATGGATTGCCCTTCTCTCAACATTCAAATGTTCAGAAAAAAGGAAACTAATTATAAATCCTTTCCAGCTGGGGCATTATCACATTGCCAGAGCAGTTTTAGGAATTTTCCCAGAAAACAATTGATACAATTGTAGCCACTTGTAGTGGATTCCTAACAGAGACCACACATGCTAGGACAGATGCTAGTTTAAACCTGGTTGGTTCACTATGATTTTATGAAGCATCTCACTTCTTAATACATTAAAGGGCTTCCCACTGCAGTGTTCATTACCAGAATTTTCTTATTTTCACACATATCTTTAAATGTATCATTGGCAAATTTATCATTTAAAGGTGTAGTGTGCTCATTGTACTTTACCCCTTCTTCCTCCATTAGTCTTTAACTTATGAGAAGTTACATGGACAAACCGGTCATGTAGTTTGAAGATAATCAACCTGTTTTCCTTCAAATTCCTGTTCTTAATACTTCTTTCATATTTTGATTGGAGAAATTAAGAATCGTTAGAATGTTACAATAACGTCCAGATGGATTTAAACTCTAAATCTACTGACTCCCTCTCCAAACAAATTGCTTCATTGTGTTCTATATCCAATTTCATTTGAGTCTTTTTCATTGACAGCCTGCTCAACTGTAAGAGTATTTCACTAGATATAACACATATACTGATAACATAGTTTACACCAGTTTGTTTTTATATGAAGTTATGACTCTTGTTAGTGTCTTCAGTATGTGGTCATCCACAAAACTGATGCACATAGAAATATTAAATTCTTTAATTTTACTTTGGTTTTTATTATTTAGGGAATTTAAGTACATTTGAACCAATATACACTGTGAGTATGTATCCTCTGTCCAATGTAGCACAATTGAAAGACTGCAACTTTCAGGCCTGGGTTGAATCTTCTTGCAATCAATGCAATTCCTTTTGTCCGATCAGTCTCTTCATTTTCTATTCAGGAACCTTGATGTTTTGTGTCATTTTGAAATGTGTTATTCCATTTAGGAAAACTCATTGCATAATAATATCAGAGTCATATCTGAAATACTTGTTGACCATACTTCTGGCATTTCATTCTTCTCTTATTAGTCCCCAATTCCTGTTATCTGTCACAGAGAGACTTTGGGCAGCTAACTTCACTCATTCTAATTATAATTTGTCTTCCTGTCAACACTTAGGCCTCACACCTGGATGGTCCTGAAATGTGTTTAATATTGGATGTTCCATTTTTATGTTACTGCTGAATGCCTCCTTTGCTCTATAAAGGCCTTTGGGATGTATGTTTTCTCAGTGATTTTTTAAGGCTCTTGACATCTGTTCCAAATGTATATTTCTTTCTGAAAATCTAACTCCAGTTAATACTCGAAATGTATTTGTGTTCGATACCTTAGCACAGTCCAACAATTTGTGGAAGCACCAAGTTGGGAATCTCCAAATAAAGTTTTTGTTTTCTACTCTTAAATATGGTCTGCTGAATCCAATTATATACTCTTCTATGAAATAACCATCCAGCTTTCCGAATTTATCAAAGTCTGATCATGTGTTTAAATGGATCATTTCTCTTTGTAGGTTTTTCCATCAATATTAACAGATTACCCAAACCTTTCTTAGTGTATAAGTTTTGAGCCTTTAGCTCTGAAAATACTTCGCAGCTTATTTTGCTTGTATTAGGAGGCAATTATGCCAATGTCATACCTTGTTTGCTTCTTTGGAAAGGACGTAACCCATACAAAATCTGACACATTCATTCGATTGGCTGAACTGGTTCTCACCCGCAACAATTTCTCCTTCAAATCCTCCCACTTCCTCCAGAATGAAGGGGTAGCCATAGGCACTCGCATAGGCCCCAGCTATGCCTGCTTCTTTGTCGGGTTCGTGGACCAGTTAATCTTCTGCAGCTACACCAGCACCATTCCCCACCCTTTCCTCTGCTACATCGATGACTGTATCAGTGCCACCTCGTGCTCCCACGAGGAGATTGAACAGTTCACTAACACCTTTCACCCTGACATCAAGTTTGCCTGGACTATCTTGGACACTTCTCTCCCCTTTCTCGGCCTCTCTGTCTCCATTTCCAGTGACTGACTCAACACGGACATCTACTTCAAACCCACTGATGCCCACAGCTTCCTGGATCACACGTCTTTCCAATGTGCCACCTGTAAAAGTGCTATCCCTGACTCCCAATTCGTCCGCCTCCACCGCATCGGCTCCCAGGTGGATCAATTCCACCATAGAACATCCCAGATGGCCACTTTCTTATTGGATTGCGAATTCCCCTCCCACATATTTGACGACGTCCTCCTGCACATCCCCATTCACTTCCCGCACCTCTGAACTTGAACCCCACCTCTCCAATCGCAACAAGGACAGAACCCCGGTTCTTACCTTGCATCCCACCGACCTCTGGATACAACACATCATCCTCCGCCATTTCTGCCACCTACAAACAGACCCCACGACCAGGGATATATTTCTCTCCCCACCCCTATCTGCATTCCGCAGAGACCATTCTCTCCACGACTCCCTTGTCAGGTCCATGCCTCCCATCAACCCACCCTCCACTCCTGTCACCTTCCCCTGCCAGCGTAAGAATTGCAAAACCTGCGCCCACACCTCCCCCATCACCTCCATCCAAGGCCCCAAAGGATCCTTCCACATCTGACAGAGATTTACCGTACTTCCACAAATGTCATCTACTGTGTCTGTTGCTCTCGATGTGGTCTCCTGTACATTGGGGAGACAGGACCCCAACTTGCAGAATGTTTCAGAGAACATTCTGGGCGGCACGGTGGCACAGTGGTTAGCACTGCTGCCTCACAGCGCCTGAGACCCGGGTTCAATTCCCGCCTCAGGCGACTGACTGTGTGGAGTTTGCACGTTCTCCCCGTGTCTGCGTGGGTTTCCTCCGGGTGCTCCGGTTTCCTCCCACCATCCAAAGATGTGCAGGGTCAGGTGAATTGGCCATACGAAATTGCCTGTAGTGTTAGGTTAGGGGTATGGGTGGGTTTCGCTTCGGCGGGTCGGTGTGGACTTGTTGGGCCGAAGGGCCTGTTTCCACACTGTAATGTAATCTAAAATCTAATCTCTGACACATGCACTATCAAATCCACTGCCCTTTGGCTGAACACTTTAACTCCCCCTCCCACTCCACCAAGGGCATGCAAGTCCTGGGCCTCCTCTACCACCATACTCTAGCCACCTGACGCCTGGAGGAAGAACGCCTCATCTTCTACTTGGGACCCTCCAACCACATGGGATCAATGTCAATTTCACCAGTTTCTTCATTTTCCCTGTCCCCACCTTATCCTAGATCCAACCTTCCAACTCCACACCGCCTTTTTGAACTGTCCTATTTGTCCATCTTCCTTACCACCTTTCCACTCCACCCTTCCTCCAACCTATCACCATCACCTTCCCCACCTTCATCTACCTATTGCATTACCAAGTACTATCCCCATCCCCTCATTCCTGATGAAGAGCTCATGCTCAAAATGTCGACTCTCCTGCTCCTCGGATGCTCCCTGACTGGCTGTGCTTTTCCAGCACCACACCTTTCAACTCTGATCTCCAGCATCTGATGTCCTCACTTTCTCTAAAACGAAGTAGATATAAGGTTCACCTTCACAGATCATCACTGGGAAATCATCCTGGCACTTTACACTTGGTTTTAGCCATTCTTCTTGCAAATAGCTCCAATTACAACCTTCTATTTGAGGTAACCAACCTTTGCTACTATTGTTCTTGGAGTCTAACCAAGATGTTCAAATAATAAAAACAATGATTTGTGCAGAATGTATTGGTTATAGCTGTCCAGTAATTTACCTGTACCCAGTCCTGACTGCCCTTTTATGTATCCAGGCATCTTTATTTTATGAGACGTAAGTATTAAGGGTTACAGAACCAGATATTTTCTAATCAACCAGTTCAGACATATTAATGCATACCTCTGAAGCAGTTGGGCCTTGAACCCAAGCCTCCTGGATCAGAGATAGGAACACTACTACTGCATCACAAGAGCACCCAGACATTTTGTTTTGAATTGAGAAGTGCTCTTACACAGAATTAAATGTTTCTTTTCCTGATCACCAAATTACCTGTAGTATTTTTCTTTCATCTATTAATCACCACCAGTAAATCACTCATGTTTCTGTTTGAATAATTTATGTGCAAAGCAGAAATTGAGGACTGAAGATGCTGGAGATCAGAATGTGGTGCTGGAAAAGCACAGCCGGTCAGGCAGCATCCGAGGAGCAGGACAGTCAATGTTTTGGGCATGAGCTCTTCATCAGGAATGTGCAAAGCCTGTTAAGGGTGATTCAAACCAACAAAGGTGAGGGAGATGTAGAGAGAGAGGCAAAGGGCTAAATCACAATGGAGCTGATATATCCAGCGATCAATTTATCAATTAACATTCAATAGCTGTTTCCATTATAAACTTAATTTTTTGTTATTTTGCATTTTCATCTCTGGCTCCTCATTCTGTTTGCTATGGCCCTTGAGGTCCCTAGTTTTAAACTCTCCACAGGTCTGCCTCCTTGCACTTTTGCACATTGCCCCCTACCACCTATAACCTAGTTCGCTGACTATGTGTGGTTTGGTATCTAATATATGCTCATTGGTGAATTTTGCATGTCATTTGTTGATCATGTGACAGTAGAGTCCATATTGGTGGCACAGCAGCCATAGACAAGCCAGTAGGCAGCCAGCAGATTTCTGTGGAAAATTTGCATTTTTAAAAATGTTTTAAACTTGAACTTCTTCATAGCTGCAAACGGTACAATCAATCACTATGACAATTCAAACTTTTCTACAAAAAATACAGAACTGAGTTCTGAGGAAGGGTTACTGGATCCGAAAATGTTAACTTTGATTTCTCTCCGCAGATGCTGCCAGATCTGCTGAGTTTTTCCAGCATTTTCTATTTTTGTATTTAATATTGGTTATACTGCCCTCTTCTGTAAATGTTAATGCACACTGGACAAATTCCCTGATGCACTGGGAAAGACTTAAAGATTGTTGTTGCAAATGAATTTGATCCAGTTAGAAAATGAAGTACTGAGATGGAAACATTTTTGCAGTTAAAAATGCCTAAAAGTCCAACCTTTATTCTATTTGTCCAAATCTTGAAGGGGTTACATGAATGTTGTAGTTTTGTTCGCCGAGCTAGGAATTTATGTTGCAGACGTTTCGTCCCCTGTCTAGGTGACATCCTCAGTGCTTGGGAGCCTCTTGTGAAGCGCTTCTGTGATGTTTCCTCCGGCATTTATAGTGGTTTGAATCTGCCGCTTCCAGTTGTCAGTTCCAGCTGTAGTGGCCGGTATATTGGGTCCAGGTCGATGTGCTTATTGATCGAATCTGTGGATGAGTGCCATGCCTCGAGGAATTCCCTGGCTGTTCTCTGTTTGGCTTGTCCTATAATAGTAGTGTTGTCCCAGTCAAACTCATGTTGCTTGTCATCTGAGTGTGTGGCTACTAAGGATAGCTGGTCATGTCGTTTCGTGGCTAGTTGGTGTTCATGGATGCGGACCGTTAGCTGTCTTCCTGTTTGTCCTATGTAGTGTTTGCAACACAAATTCCCAGCTCAGCGAGCACCCGAGCAACAAATCTTCTCCCAAACTTTGGTTACATGAATACTTTTCTATGTTTGCAAATGGGTGATGAAATGATTGCAGATTTAATGTAGCTGTAGTTTGCAAGTGCATACTTTACATAATTGACTCTTCAACCTTCTCATGTTGTAGTTGCATCCTAAAGTTTTAGCCCATCAAAGTGACACTCTGCCCATGCTGGGCATTGTCCCAGCCATATTTCAGTTGCATTTCCCAAATGTCAAATGGCAAATGATAGCAGGGCTCATCATCAGCACTGGGCTCTGGTTTGTAAGTAGATACCTTCCCAGAGCCTCTGTGTCCTATATTACCTCACACTACCCCCTCAGCCCATTTCCACCCACTCCTCCCTCTACCCCTCCACAGAGGATTTTGCCTCTGATTGTCCTCCTTGCTCACTGTCCCCTGACATTCCTCCTTAATGATGCCCAACTAGGTTTCTCTGCTTCTCCTGTGGGGACAAGATGATGGTCACTGCCAATAAATGAGTGAAGAATGCAAAGTTTTATTGTATAAACATTCTCATGTATGAGAAAAGGAAATGATTAGTATGAACAGGCTATTACAGGTAGGGACAGAACAATTTATATTGGAGGACAGGGATATAGCAAAGAAAACAAATAGTTACTTTTTGTCAATTTTCACAGAAGAAATGAAAAACTTTCAAAAATATTTGGCAAATAAGGGACTTGTAAAATTGAGAAACTGAAAGGAATTAGAATGAGTAAAGATGTAATGTTTGAAAAGTTAATTGGATTGAAAGTTGAAAAATCCCTTGTAGCAGATGTTTTATTCCAGAGTGTTGAAAGCGATGATGAGAGAGATGGTGGATGCTTTGCTAGTTATCGTCCAAAATACTATAGATTCTGGAAAGGTTCCTGCTGAGTGGAAAATAGCAAATGTAAGTCTCACTATTTAAGGAGAGAGGAACAGGGAGAACAGAGGACTACAAATCTTTTAGTTTGATGTCAGTACTTGAGGAAATGTTAAAATATAAGGAAGTGATAATTGGAATAATATAAGGAATGGTAACATTAGGTAGAATCAACATAGATTTATGAAAGGGAAATCATTTTTGACAAACTTGTTAGAGTGTTTTGAGTACATTACTTGTAGAACTGAGAAAGTGGAACTAGTGGATATGATATATTTGGGTATTCAGAAGGATATTGATAATGTCCCATACATAAAGTTAGTAAATAAAATTAGAGTACATGGGATTCGGGAAAATATTCTAGTGTGTATTGAGAATTGGCTAACTAAAAGAGTAGAAATTGGCAGATCATTCTCAGGATGGCAGACTATTACTGGTGTGATACCACAAGAATTGAATCAATTCACAGCTCTTCACAAACAATATAAATGATTTGAATGTGGAGAATGATTATAATATCTCCAAATTTTGAATGATGACACTAAACTGAACAAGAACATAAATTATGAGGAGGATGTAAGAAAGCTTCAAGAGGACTTGGCTAGGCTATGTGAATGAGCTAGAACATGACACTTGGAATATAATGTGTGTTAGTGTGAAGTTATTCACTTTGGTAGTCAAAAAAAAGAAAAGCAGAATATTTCTTGAATGGTAAGAGGTAGGAAAGTTCAGGTGTCCAGAAGGACCTGGGTGTCATAGAATCATGGAGTCACACAGCTCAGAAACAGATCCATCAGCCCAATTTGTGCATGCCATCCAGGTTTCCTAAACTGTAACTAGTCCCATTTGCCTGTGTTTGGTCCATATCCCTCTCAACCTTACCTGTCCAAATAAGAGTTAATGTGTACATGCAGCAAGCAATTAGGAAGGTGGATGCAACACTGGCATTCATCACAAAGGGATATGAGTCCAGGATTAAAAATGTCTTGCTGCAATTGTGCAGAGTCTTGTTGGCATTGCATCTAGATTTTTACTCCCATAGCAAGCAAGTTATATATCCCATACACAAAGTGTATCAGTTCACCAGATTAATCCTTGGGATAGTGGGATTGTTATATGAGGAGAGATTGAGGAGATTGCATTGTATACCCTAGAGTTTTGTAGAATGACAAAATTCTTGCTTGCAGGGTTTAAAGGTTTCTCCTGACGGGAGTTTAAACCCAGGGGCATTATCTCAAGATAAAGCATTATTTAAGACTGACATGACCAGAAATTACTTCTTTTAAAGGCTGGTGAATCTTGTGAATTCTCCACAGTAGAGGACTGTGGAAGTTCAGTCATTGAGCATTTTGAAGGCAGAAATTGATAGATCTCTTGCGACTAAGGACATCAAAGGTTATAGAGTCATAGAATCAGACAGCAGGGAAACAGAACATTCAGTCCAACTAGTTCATGCTGACCATGTTCCCAAACTCATCTCACCTGCTTGCATTTGGCCCATATTCCTCCAAACCTTTCCTATTCATGGACTTATTCAAATATCTTTTAAATATTCCAACTGTACCAGCATCCACTACTTCCTCTGGTAGTTCATTACACTAACCACTCTCTGTGTAAAAAAGTTGTCCCTCATGTCCTTTTTAAATCTTTCCCCCCTCACCTTAAAAATATGCTCCCTAGTTTTGAACTCCCCTACCTAAGGGAAAAGACCTTTGCTATTCACCTTGTTTATGCCCCTCATCATTTTATGAACTTCTAAAAAGTCATTCCTTAACCTCCATTGCTCCAGTGAAACAAGCCCCATAGTGTTGGAAGATGATATTTAAGTGGATAATCACCTGTGATTTAGTTGAAAGACAGCAGAACAGCCAGGACAGGCTAATTCACCTCCTTATGTTCTTATGTTTCTAACAAGACTAGGAATCTGACAGAATGGGAAGAGCACTATGAAAAAACATCTCTAGAATCAGTCTTCGTAGCATCAATGATACTTACATCCTAACTGAAGTAGAATCAAACTTTTTTTAAGTAGCACAAAAAGATTGCCTCGATCCCCGTAGCTTCCATGTCTAAATTGGGAGAATAGATGAGAGAGACTGTAGAACCATTTGTAAAACAGGTCAGACTGTCAGGAATTGCATTAAGGTACAGTAAAACCTGGAAATTACAACACAAAAAATAGACTTGAGAAAAGGAACATCAAAAGCATAATGAGAAAAGTGTGCTGACTGCTTGGGCCATAATTGGCATTAAGATGAGGCAAAAACAATTGACTGTAAATGTTAGTTCTCAGGTAGAATAATTGGTCAAGGTATTATCACAGGAATACTGCAGAGATATGCAGTCTGCATAACCCATTTCTTTTGTAGAAAATGTGCAATGCTCATACAAATTCCTTTTATCTAAGTAAAATAGTGTCTTGTGTCTTAATGTAAACAGTTTTAGGCACATACAAATGAAGCACACTGATATGAATGATTTAAATAAGGGAATCAAATGCAATATTTCCAATATTTGCTGACAACACAATTTTAGGTGGGATTGTGAATTGTGAGGAGGACGCAAGGAGGCTTCAGGGCAATCTAAACAAGTACAGTGGCACAGTGGTTAGCACTGCTGCCTCACAGCGCCAGAGATCCGGGTTCAATTCCCGCCTCAGGCGACTGACTGTGTGGAGTTTGCACATTCTCCCCGTGTCTACGTGGGTTTCCTCCGGGTGCTCCGGTTTCCTTCCACAGTCCAAAGATGTGCAGGTGAGGTGAATTGGCCATGCTAAATTGCCCGTAGTGTTAGGTAAGGGGTAAATGTAGGGGTATGGGTGGGATGCGCTTCGGTGGGGCGGTGTGGACTTGTTGGGCCGAAGGGCCTGTTTCCGCACTGTAATGTAATGTAATCTAATCTAATCTACGTGTGTGGGGAACACAATGCAGATGCAACATAATGTGCACAAATGTTACTTAGCTCAAAATGATACCACATTTTACTTAGTATCTTGTAGCAAAAGTTGTGTAATGCATTAAACTCAATTTTGTTTAAAGCATAAAGATGTGCTGCTGATCCTTTTTAAATTTCAAATTTTAAAATGAAAAGAGGGGCGAAACAAGCAATCAAAATTCACAGTTCACAGATGATTCTGAATTTGGGTTAAGACTATACAGCAAATCTGATTCCACTATAAGGCTCCCTGATGCTAACAAAGCTGTTGGGAAAGGGAAAAAGGTGACAATGACTTTGGTGCAACAAGTTATTAAATTTATTAAGTAAATGATTGAACAAATATATCACCATTGGTGATAATAATCAAGCTGGTTTTCATTCTTGGTCCTTGAATCTGCCTGGATACAGGTGATTTCATTTTCAATTTTTATCGATGCCTTCTGTCAGTTACATTCTCTTCTTTGGCTCCTCCTTCTGTGTGCCAAGGTCCTCAATGTGTGGCTTCTAAACCCTCCCCAGGTCTACCTAAATACAGAGCTGCACATTGCTGCCCACCTAAGATGTAGCTACCTTTACTACATGTACCCGAGTCACATAACAACATATATTCTGGTGATATTTTCCATAGTATTGACACTGCCCTGACACAAAATTATAAGCTTTGATCTTCACAGGTATGACACTGCATCTTAATGGATTGAAGGGCTATGGACCAGTGGGTTGGAAAATGAGGCGAGATTAGATCAGCCATGATCATATTAAATGGTGGAGCAGGCTTGAGGTGCTGAATTGTTTACTCCTGCTCCTAGTTCTTATGTTCTTATGTCCTTAAGTGTGATATCCAATACTATGGGTGCTATAGTTTCTGGGATTCACTGTACCTTTTTGCATGGTGTAACACTCCTTCCTGTTTTATCAATGGTTCTATGTTTCTGTCAACCATTCTCCCAGTTTAGACAGGAAAACTAAGGGTATGGAAGCAATAAGACTGTAACACTATGAGACACAGGAGAAGAAATTAGACCATTTGGCTCATCAGCCATTCAATTATGGCTGATAGGTTTTTCAACCCCATTTTCTCAATTTCTCTCTGTAACCTTTGATCCTGTTGGCTTTTAAGATCTTACCTACCTCTGTTTTAAATACAGTCAATAACCTGGCCACCACAATCTTCTGTGGCAATTAATTCCACAGAATCACCACTTTCTGGCTAAAGAAATTTTTCCTATTTCCATTCAAAAAGGTATTTCCTTTACCTTAAGGCTGTGCGCTCAGGTCCTCAGATTGGTAAAACGGATAATTCAGTTGCAGATGAAGTCTAACCCTAATTAGTGTGAGGTGGTGCACTTTGGAAGAAGTAACAAAACATGGAAATATCCAGTGAATAGCAGGACATCGGAAGTTCTGAGGAACACAGGGATCTTCGGTGTTTGTCCACACATACCTGAAGGCAGCAGGGCAGGAGAATACACATATGGAATACTTGCCTTTATCAGTCAAGACATAGATTATAAGAGCAGGGAGGATATGTTGGAGCTGTACAAGACTTTGTTTAGGCCACAGGAGTACTGTATGCAGTTCTGGTCATTGCACTATCGGATGTGTTTGTACTAGAAGGGGTGCACAGATGATTCATCAGGATGTTGCCAGGGATGGAGTACTTTAGCTATGACGAGAGGTTGAATAAAAGTTTGGGCTGTTCTCTGTTCCAAAGAAAACATTGAAGGGGGATCCGATAGAGATGTATGTTCTGATGTGCTGGATAGAAGGCAGTTGTTCCCACTAGTTGAAGGGTCAGTGACAAGGGCATAATTTTAATGTGACAGGAAGGAGGTTTAGAGGGGTTTTGAGGAAAAATATCTTACTCAGAGGGTGGTGGGCATCTGAAATACACTGTCTGGAAGAGTAGTTGAGGCGGGAAACCTCACAACATTAAAGAGGTACTTGAATGAGCCCTGAAATGGCATAACATTCAAACACTATGGGCCTCGTGTCGGAAGTTGGAACTGGTGTGGTTTAGTGTCGCCATGGTGGTACAGACTTGGCGGCTGAGGGGCCTCTTCTTTCCTGTATGATTCTATGAGGCATTGCATCCAACTGGCTCTCCGAGTATTATGACTTTATGCTATTTACCTGCATCTTCCCCACACCCATGCACATTGAATTTGAATAGAACTGATGTGCTCTTGAATGCCTCAATTGACTCTGCCTTGACCAAAACTGCAGCCAGCGCATTCCAGACTCAAACACCTTGCTATATGAAAGTTTTTTTTTCACATCATTTTTGCTTTATTTGCAAATCACTTTAATCTGTGCCCTCTCATTCTCGATCCTTTTACGTGTGGCAACAGCTTCTCCCTATCTAGTCTATTCGGACCTTCATAATTTAGAAAACTTCTGTCAGATCTCTTTTTTGCCTTCTCTCCAAGGAGAACAGTCCTAACCTCTTACATGAATTGTGTTTGCAAGTATTTCTAGCCTCCACAGTTCATTTCATCATAAATATCAGGACTTGGGGAATTTGATTCACTCCACATTAAAAGGCAGCCGAGAGCAGTGGAGCCGGCAAAGTCCTGATTACATCCATGCAGCAGTACAGAAGACCCGGGCACCGCAGCTCATCCTTCTCATTGAAGAAAAAATTACCCGAAATAATAGGACTAATTAAATTAGCAAAATTATATGGAATGGATTCAAAACGCATTTGCTCTTCATATGGAACTCTTGTAGTCGGTGGTGACTTCCAGATTTAAATTTAAAATAGGAAAATTTGAAAGTGATTTCGGCCCCCGAGCCTGCTCCGTCATTCAATTAGGTCATGAATGATTCGATACTCCTCACGTCCACTTTTTCGCATTGTTGTTGAAATTACTTCTTACTTTCCTTTGTTAAAGCTATCACATTTATCAATTAATTATCGTTGCATGTAAAATAAAACATTATTCCTCTCAGCCCCGACTCACAAGCCTCATTCCTGATGAAAGGCTTATGTCCGAAACGTCGATTCTCCTGCTCCTGGGATGCTGCCTGACCTGATCTGCTTTTCCAGCGCCACACTCTCGACTTTCTCCTGTAAAATAAAATGCCATGCATCAAATTTAATGCTAAAATTCAACATTTGTAATGTAAATTGGAAGAGATAAAAACGGGGCAAGAGACTTTTTTTTATTGATCATCGCCAATACCGTCTACCGAATGCTGAAGGCACTGTGACCAGTTTGTTTTACTTATCAGAACCATCCTGCGGGACAGTGCCATTTACTTTCACCGTAATCATCGTGTTTTGTTCTTCTACAGGGTGTGGTATTTATTTAAAAAGTATTGCTTTATGTTATTTTAATACGTTTGTAAAGTGAGCAATCTTTGGCACCATGCATGATTTTTGCCATTCAGCTGGAATAGACCCGCTGTCCATTATTGCACCGACAGGTGGAGAAAGACAGCAGTATCTATGTTTACCGCTGGAGGCTTTGAGATGCGTCGCAGGGTTACATTAGCATTTCGCCGGATTGGAAATGCAGTAAAAGGAGGTGGTGAGGCATGAGTGTTGATAATAAAATGCAAGTGGAATTGGTCACATTCAGGTTTTTTTTCTGCTCTTAAAAATACCAACCTAATATTGCATTTTTTTTGTGCTTCCCCGCTGCTAGCTCCGTGATTTACTACTCATCTCTTTGGTATTCCGCTGCAGGCGCCCGTGATTTCCCTGCATGCTGCGTTTGCCTGTAAGACAGAGCGGCTCTCAGTCAGGCTGACACGTCCGGGAGTGAAGCTGCAAAGGAGAGAGGGACGCAGCCCGCGTCTCGTGCCGGGCATAGAACGCGGCCCGGAAGGGGGAGCGCGCCTGCGCGCGTCGTTAGGGCCGAAGGTGCCGTTGAAAGTGTCTCCGGGCTCGGGTGTGGGCGCGAGCCCGGGCACCGAGGTGACTCAGGGAGGGGGGGAGGGTGAGGGAGTGCGAAGCCGTTCCAACGGACACCAGGCAGGCAGCAGTAAGGCACAGGCTGTGGAGATGCCGCTGTTTACTGCCAATCCGTTCGATCAGGATGTCGGTGAGTCCTCTCGCGGGGTCGAAATTGTAATTTGCGAATTGCTGGCCTGTGGGCTCAGTGTTTGTTTGGAAGTTGACGATATGAGGCTACGGTGTTTTCCGGGCTTTCTCCCGGAGAAGGACCCGGGAAGGGTTCGCAGATGTGGGCCTTTTGTTTGCAGAAGGACGGGGTGAGAATTTGGGCACTTGTGCGATATATTGGTCAAGTTTTGTTTTCATTCAGCGTCGCAAATCATACTTTGAGGGGCAAAGAACGCCGAACCCCAGATTAAAATGTTTCATTTCAGTCCAGCGGTTCATTTTTTAATTTTTGCTTTCAATGCATCATTTGAAAGCGTCGGTTAAATTTGAAGCGTAAATCGCAAATGTCCAATTGAAATGTCGGTCTTAAAATCACAGCATGCTTCAGGTCCCTTGTTGGAGGAGCGTGTAAACAATGCAGAGCAGACAAGGTTGAACTGAAAATAAAACATTGATTTTAAAAAGTGCATGGAGTATTTGCAAATGATATTTTAACATTGGTTGGGGTATGTTAAATTATGCTGTGAATAAATTTGTAAGGAGTTTGAAAAACTACAGATCGTGTAGTGCCTGCTGCCTTAATTTTACTAAAACTTGTCGTGACAAATTTTGCAATTACTCCCCTCCCCCTCCTGGGAGGTAATGGAAACAAGAGATGAACCCCACTGAGCCAAATCATACAGTGGATTGAATTATATGATTGAGGCAGATCCTTTTGAAGGTGGTTAATCCTATCTAAACAACAGCATGTGCATTTTCCCTACATTTGTACTGATGAGAAGCAACAATTTTCATTTTTTTTAAATTTCAGGAGAAACTGGTTGGAAAAATTATGAAACCGTTATCGTTTAAAAAAAATTGAAACAGACTTGTTCCAGTTTATCTAAACAGAAGCATACTGGAGATAGGTTGACATCTGTAGAAAATATATAAGTATATATGCAGTCTTTCTTGGAACTAGAAAACTATAAATGAACACAGTACAGAAAGGGATAGAATAAAGGGTTGAATAATTCCCCTCTGTGTGGAAAAAGCTATCTGTTAGGTCCCTTCTAAATCTTCCCCTCTCACCTTAAATCTATGCACTGTCACTTTGGACTCCCCTACACTGTCATTTTGGATTCCCCTACCATGGTGGAGAGAACCACTTTTATCTATGCCCCTCATGATTTTACAAACCTCTTATAAGATCACCCCTCAGCCTCCAATGCTTCAGTGGAAAAAGTCCTAACTTATCTCCTCTTAACCCAAACTCTCTGGTTAACATCCTTTTAAATCTTTTCTCCACCCTTTCTGCTTTAATAATATCCTTCCTATAGCAGAATTGTGTGCAGTATTCCAATGCCTTATCAATGTCGTGTACAGTGGCAACATGGTGTCCCAACTTCTTTACTCAGTGCTCTGACCAACGAAGGCAAGTGTGCCAAACACCGCCTTTACCAGCCTGTTTACCTCTGTCACTACTTTCAAGGAATTATATTCCTGCACCTCTAGGTCTCGCTGTTTGGCAACTTTCCCCAGAACCCTTCCATTAACTATGTAAGTCTCACCCTGGTTTGTCTTCTCAAAATGCAATACCCTGTACCTTGCATTTATCTATATTAAACTCCATCTGCCACTCCTTGGCCCAACTGATTAAGAGGAGAAAGTGAGGGCTGCAGATGCTGGAGATCAGAGCTGAAAATGTGTTGCTGGAAAAGCTCAGCAGGTCAGGCAGCATCCAAGGCCAGAGAATCGACGTTTCGGGCATAAGCCCTTCTTCAGGAAAGGGCTTATTAAGAGCTTATTGTACCCTTAGATAACCATCTTCGCTGTTCACTATACCACCAATTTTGGTGTCATCCATATGACTTATTTTATTGTTGCACTGCTGTTTGTGGAATCTTGCTGTGTATGATTTGGCTCCATTTTAAGAATGGTATGAGAATGAAACCAGGAATTTTAGACCTATTAAAACCTGGCTGGAGTACGCCACTCCTCCCCTTGCATCTGCTTTACCATTTTAGATTGTGTGCTCCTCTTTTTTTCTATCAGAGAAACAAAACAAATGCTTTTTGTCTGTCTTCACTGAACAAATTACTAAACTGTCCAAGAAATAATGGAGAATCTAGCGATTAGTAAATACAAATAAAAATAGTACCAGAGAATTTAATGGGCTTTAAAGTAGACTTGAACCTGATGATCTGCGTACCAGTGTGTTGAATAAGGTAGTGATGGGGATGATGGATGTGTTGGTGGTTATCCTTCAAAATTCTATAAACTCTGGAATGTTTCCTGTGGATTTGAAAATAGTAAATGTAACCTCACTATTTAAGAAAAGGTGGAGGGAGAAAACAGAACTCCAGACCTGTCAGCCTGACATCAGTTGTAGAGAAAATCCTAGAATTTATAATAAAAGATGTGATGACAGGATGTTTAGGAAATAATGGTAGGAAGATTGGGTAGAGTCAACATGGATTTACAGAAGGTTAACACATGCTTAACAAATCTATTGTAGATTTGAGGGTTTGTGTTTGCTATGTCCTCAATCTTGACATATTCAATGTCTGAGCATTAGGTTAGTTCCATTACGCTCGGAGTTCTGAAGTTCTTTATCTTAGGCCTAAATGGCTTGCCCAATCTTCCGGCACCTACGCTGTTATATCCTTGAAGAATCTTGAAAGTCTTTTTGAGATGACCTGTCATGCTTCTAAACTCTATCAAAAACAGGCCTAGGCTCCTCAATCCCTCCTCATAGGACAGTCTGCTTTCCCAGGAATGAGTCTGGCGAATTTTAACTGATGTAAGGTAGCTAAAATTGCATGCAATACGTCAGGTGCTGATGCGCCAAGGTTCAAAACAATTGAAACGTGTAATGTTTATTTCTGTACTATTAGCCTACCATCTGTCAAATAGAAATTTCTAGAGTCTATTATGAAGGAGAGAATGACTGAACAGCTTAAACTTTCAGCTGATCAGAAGGATTCAACATGGGATTTGTAACAGATAGTCCATATCTGACAAATCTGTTTGAATTTCTTGAAGATGCGATAGAGGTAGTGGACAGCGGAAGCAATATCTTTGCATGTTCCATATGAACTTCCAGAAATCATTTGAAAAAGTCCGTCATAAGTTGCGAGTGCATATTAAAATTCATTGAATTGAAGATAAGTCATGGGCCTGGTTGGAGAATTGACAGAGTAGCGGGGGAAAGAAGAGTAGGGATAGTGAGCAGGTATTCAAATTCCGACAGTGTTGCCGAGCATGCTTCTATGTTGGTGGCCTGAATTATTCACAATTTGGAGATGCCGGTGTTGGACTGGAGGGTACAAAGTTAAAAATCACACATCACCAGGTTATAGTCCAACAGGTTTAATTGGAAGCACACTAGCTTTTGGAGCGACGCTGCAGGTGACCCCACTGCACTACAGAGACAAACACACACATACACTCCTACAGACCCCCTCTCATACACAAGCTCTCTCTCATACGCTCACACATACACTCCCACACTCTCACGCACCCTCTCAAAGACTTATACCCATTTACACACTCTCTCACAGACGCTCATAACCCCCACCCACACACATACCCATGTGCGCGCGCACACATACAAGTTTGTGGGGTGAATTTGTACTTGCAGAATCACATTTCATTTTGCTCAAAAACTACATGAATCCATCTAAGGTTCTGTAAATCAGTTTTTTAGATTAGAATCGGTCTGATCTGTCTGTGCCACAGACAGACTCACACAGGCCACCTCACACCTTCAATGCATTATCTGGGTCGACATGACACCAATTGTTAAAGTTCACTTGAGAATGTAACTTTAAAAAGTTCTGTGATTTACATATGAAAGAATTGAAACCAACACGTTCATTTTAAAAGATGAGAGACTTAAACAATCCAGGTCTTTTTCAATATATAATTGCAGTTACATCATATTTTGCTATAAATTGTGTCTTATGATCTTATGCTCCACCACCACCTCTTGAAGCAAAGTTAGTGCTTCGCTCCGTAAGCTAGTGCTGCCAAATAAACCTGTTGGACTATAACCTGATGTTGTGTGATTTTTAACTAATTCATTGATAAAGGTAGTGAATAATTCAGTTAAAAATCACACAACATCAGGTTATAGTCCAACAGGTTTAATTGGAAGCACACTAGCTTTCAGAGCGACGTTCCTTCATCAGGCAATAGTGGAGGGCTCGATCGTAACACAGAATTTGTAGCAAATATTTACAGTGTGATGTAACTGAAATTATACATTGAAAAATTGATTGTCAGACAATGTATAATTTCAGTTACATCACACTGTTAAATTTTTGCTATAAATTCTGTGTTACGATCGGGCCCTCCACTATTACCTGATGAAGGAACGTCGCTCTGAAAGCTAGTGTGCTTCCAATTAAACCTGTTGGACTATAACCTGGTGTTGTGTGATTTTTAACCGAATTATTCACTACCTTTATCAATGACTTAGTTAAAAATCACACAACATCAGGTTATAGTCCAACAGGTTTATTTGGCAGCACTAGATTTCGGAGCGAAGCACTAACTTTGCTTCAAGAGGTGATGGTGGAGCATAAGATCATAAGACACAATTTATAGCAAAATATGATGTAACTGCAATTATATATTGAAAAAGACCTGGATTGTTTAAGTCTCTAATCTTTTAGAATGAGCGTGTTGGTTTCATTTCTTTCATATGTAAATCACAGAACTTTTTTTAAGTTACAATCTCAAGTGAACTTTAACAATTGGTGTCATATCGACTCAGATAATGCATTGAAGGTGTGAGGTGGCCTGTGTGAGTCTGTCTGTGGCACAGACAGATCAGACCGATTCTAATCTAAAAAAACTGATTTATAGAACCTTAGATGGATTCATGTAGTTTTTGAGCAAAATAAAATGTGATTCTGCAAGTACAAATTCACCCCACAAACTTGTATGTGTGCGCGCGCACATGGGTATGTGTGTGGGTGGGGGTTATGAGCGTCTGTGAGAGAGTGTGTAAATGGGTATAAGTCTTTGAGAGGGTGCGTGAGAGTGTGGGAGTGTATGTGTGAGCGTATGAGAGAGAGCTTGTGTATGAGAGGGGGTCTGTAGGAGTGTATGTGTGTGTTTGTCTCTGTAGTGCAGTGGGGTCACCTGCAGTGTGACATGAACCCAAGGTCTCGGTTGAAGCCATCCCCAAGGATGCTGAACTTGGCTATCAGCCTCGACTTGGCCACTTTGCGTTGTTGCCTGTTCTGAAGTCTGCCTTGGAGTATGGTCACGAGAAGGTCCGAGGTCGAATGTTCCGGACCGCTGAAGTGTTCTCCAATTGGGAGGGAACACTCCTTTCTGTTGATTGTTGTGTGGTGTCCATTCATCTGTTGTAGCCTCTGCTCAGTCTCGCCAATGTGCCATGCCTCAGGGCATCCTTGTCTGCAGCATATGAGATAGACAACGTTGGGTGAGTTGCATGAGTACCTGCCACGTACACGGTGGGAGGTGTCCCCATGTAATGGTGGTATCCGTGTCGACATTCTGACACGTAGTGTCTACCGTGACAAGGTTTTATGGTGTTGTCCTGGAAGTCTGGCAGTTTGCTACGAATCATGATCAGTTTGAGATTTGATGGTTGTTTTAAAGGCGAGAAGTGGAGACGTGGGGAAGGTCTTGGCCAGGTGCTCATCCTCATTGATAATGTGTTGCAGGCCGCGAAGAACATGGCGTAGTTTTTCAGCTCCTGGGAAGTACTCACAATAAAAGGTACCCTGTCGGTTGGAGCTTGTGTCTGTCTCCTGAGGAGGTCATTACGGTTTCTCACTGTGGCACATCAGAATTGGTGGTCGATTGAGTTGAGCATCGTATCCCGTGCTTATGAGGGCATCCTGGAGTACTTCCGGGTGCCCGTTACATTCCTCCTGATCTGAACCGATCCTGTGTATGTGTAGGGCTTGTCCATAGGGGATGGCTATTTTAATATGTTGCGGATGGAAGCTGGAGAAGTGTAGCATTATGAGGTTATCCGCGAGTTTGCGGTAGAGTGAGATGCTGAGGTGCCCATCCTTGATGGAGATGCATGTGCCCAAGAATGGGACAGATACTAGAGAGTAGTCCCAAGGTGAGTTTGATGGTGGGATGAAACTCGTTTATATCATTGTGTAGCTTTTTCAGTGACTCCTCGCCATGTGTCCAGAAGAAGAAAATGACGTCAATGTACCTGGCGTATGGTGTTGGTTGTAGGTCCTGTGTAGAGAAGAGGTCTTGTTCAAACCTGTGCATGAACATGTTAGCATATTTGGGTACAAATATGGTCCCCATGGCTGTTCCTTGTGTCTGGATGAAGAACTGGTTGTCAAAGGTGAAGACATTGTGATCGAGGATAAAGCGGATGAGCTGTAGGACGGTGCTCGGAGATTGACAGTTGTTGGTGTTGAGTACTGAGGCTGTTGCCGCAATGCCGTAATTTTGGGGGTTGCTGGTGTAGAGTGCTGAAATGTCCATTGTGACGAGGAATTTTCCTGGTTCAACTGGTCCGTGGGTGCTGGGTTTCTGTAAGAAATCTGTTGCTGCATCAGAAGTTGGGGATCCCCTATACAATTGGTTTCAAGATGCCTTTGACATAGCCAGAGGTTCTCACACAGGGTCCCACTGTCTGATACAATGGGACGTCCTGGTGTGTTGGCTTTATGTATCTTCGGAAGGCAGTAGAAGTCCCCTACACGAGAAGTACATGAGATGAGGATGTGTAGGGAACTCTGAAGGACTGAATCCAAAGTCCTGATCAATGTGTTTAGTTCACGGGTGTGCTCTTTGGAAAAAGAGTTATATGTAATTCTAAGGCGCTTCTCTATATCCTGCTGTAACCTGCCACATCCTTCCTCACTGTCAACAACTCCTCTGACTTTCGTATCATCCGCAAGTCGGGGATCCGGAAGTTGGGGATCCCCTATACAATTGGTTTCAAGATGCCTTTGACATAGACAGAGGTTCTCACACAGGGTCCCACTGTCTGATACAATGGGACGTCCTGGTGTGTTGGCTTTATGTATCTTCGGAAGGCAGTAGAAGTCCCCTACATGAGAAGTACATGAGATGAGGATGTGTAGGGAACTCTGAAGGACTGAATCCAAAGTCCTGATCAATGTGTTTAGTTCACGGGTGTGCTCTTTGGAAAAAGAGTTATATGTAATTCTAAGGCCTCATGGGATAAAATGATATGGGGAGAAAGCAGGGAAAGGCTCCGAAGTTTAGTGATCAGTGATGACAATATTGAATGGCAGAGCTGGCTCGAAGGTTTGAGTGGCCTATTCCTGCTCCTATTTTCTACATTTCTGAGTAAAGATTAAACATGGGAAACTAAGGTAATATTTCCTGCAATTTAGGAGGTCCAGCAGGGACATTTTGATTTAGGTTTTCAAGATATTCAGGGGAGCAATTGGAATAGATAGAGAGAAAGTCTTTTGTAATTTTTTGGGGTGTTTATAATTGAGGGCAAAGTTTAGAAGTTATAACCAGGCCTTTCAGGAGTGAAATTGGGAAACACTTCCATAGGCAAAGTTTGATAGAAGTTTGGAGCTCTCTTCCAGAAATGACAATTGATGCCATTATCAGTTGCTAAACTAAAAAATTGAGATTTTTAAAAATTTGTTCTTTTGTATCGCAGGATGTGGAGCAAAGGTGAATGTTTGGATGATATGGAGTTGGGTCATAAATCAATCACCATCATGTTGAATGATGGAATATGCTCAAGGAGCTAAAAAGCCTGGTCCTGTTCCAATAAATGTCAAATATTTTACACAAAGATTTACACTTTGAGGTGTGGCATGTTTGGTTTCGGTGGACCTTTTGAAGAAGCTGTAGAATCTTGGGAAAGGTCCCTGCTTGTAATACTGTCGGATTGTTAATAAAGGTTTGAGTGGAGACTGGCCTCTGTCATCTGGAAAGTTTGCCCTGTTGCTTTTGAGTTATGGACTTTGGGGGCTAGCATCACGTTGACCAAATTGTTACCTTGGACATTAATGCAAACTTCAGAGACAGTGAAGCCCTGCAACCTCTGATTTTCTGTTCCCTAATTTTTTTTTTGTTTCTGTAGTAATGTTTAAGTACTGTTTGCAAATGAGAAACTGAAAACCAGTATTGTTAAAAGACGTGTCTTGATCTCCATACTCTGCTGCTAATCAAGTTTTGAAATATAACCACTTTTGTAGGGAACTGTAGTCAGACTGCATGCAGCAGAATCATTTAAAACACAGTTAGATAAATAGTTTAATAATTTGGTTTTTTTAGGACAAATGTAGAAAAGCTTGGGAATACTAAGTAGTTCTGATAGCACCTTTGCAGAGAGAAACAGAGTAGCCATACTCTGACTTGTAACAGGCATCGAAATCATACCCTGTATATTCTTACTGAAAGCTGTTGTATTCTAGAGTCTCGTTAGGGCAATCATCATGAGGTCATAGATTAGAGTGGTGCTGGAAAAGCGCAGCAGTTCAGGCAGCATCCGAAGAGCAGGAAAATCGACATTTCGGGCACAAGTCCTTCATCAGGAATAGATGAATCGATTTTCCTGCTCCTTGGATGCTGCCTGACCTGCTGTGCTTTTCCAGCACCACTCTAATCTAGACTCTGGTTTTCAGCATCTGCTGTCCTTGTTCTTACCTAGTTGATCATTAGGTCATGCCCAGTCATTAACAATAAGTTGTGCTCAGTTTTCATAATAAATTTAAAAATCACACAACACCAATTTATAGTCCAATAAGTTTATTTGGAGGCACTAGCTTTCGAAGTGCTGCTTCTTCAAGTGGACAGCCACCTGATGAAGGGCTTTTACCCGCAATGTCAATTTTCCTGCTCCTCGGATGCTGCCTGACTTGCTGCGCTTTTCTAGCGCCACACTCTTGACCCATATTCTTCTGAACGTTTCCTCTCCATGTACCTGTCCAAACATCTTTTAAATGTAATTGTACCTGCGTCTACCACTTTGGCTGGTGGCTCATTCCAAATATGCGCCATGCTCTGTTTGAAAATGTTGCCACTCAAGTCCCTTTTAAATCTTTTCCCCTCTCATCTTAAACCTATGCTGTCTAGTTTTGGACTCCCCTACCCTGGAGAAAGGACCTTGGTTATTCACCTTATCTCTGCCCCTTATGGATTTTATAAACATCTACAGGGTCACCCTTCAGCCTCCTATGTCCAGGGTAAAAACAATCCCAGCCTATGCAGCCTTTCCTATAACTCAAACCTTACAGTCTTGGTTACATCCTTGTACATCCTTTTTTGTATACTTTCCAATTTAATAACATCCTTCCTATAGCAGGGTGACCGGAATTGTACTTTGCGAGTCAAATATAATTAGATTGTCAATTTCCATAATGAATGCTTCTAACCCTTTTTGAGATGAATTGACCTTTTAAGATTGTCTCTTTCCTTGAGTCATAATATGTTTTTAACAATGTTTAAATTGTTTGAACCTGTGTTGATGGTCCTCCTGACATTCAAATGGAACTTCGTTGTGCCCTGGAATTCAGAGTATATAATCAGTGATTTTGGGTGTGGGGACCAAATGTAATACTTCTAAGTTTGTAGGTGTGTGTTAAAAGAAAGATGTAAACTGGTTTTACGAGTATTTGGCCAGACTTTGAGAGTGGGAAAGAACATGACAGATGGTCTCTAATGTCAGAAAATATAAGAATATTTGATTTGTAGGAGGAACAGGTATACAAAGTATTTCTTTAAGAATTGAGAAAGTGTAGATGTTTAAATGCATCAGGGTGTCCTTGTCAACAGAAGACTAACATGCAGGTACAATAAGCTATTAGGAAGGCTAATAGTACGTTCGCCTTTATCACAAGAGTATTTGAAACCAAAGGAAGCAAAGTCTTGCCTCAACTGTATCCAGTCTTGGTTAGACTGTGTCTGGAGTTGTATTGTGTGTGGTTTTCGTCCCCTTACTATAGGAAGGATATTATTATAGTACAGGGAGTGCAAAGAATATTCATTAGGTTGTGGGACCATCCTGTGAAGAAAGGCTCAGATTTCCCAATCTGTGTTCTCTAGAATTTCAAAGAATCAGAGGTAATCTTGTCAAAATCAACAAAATAATTATAATGGTTCACATAGATGCAAGTAAGATTGTCTTCCCAGTTGAGAGTCCAGATCCAGAAGAGAGAATTCTGAAATAAAGGGAAACTCTTTAGGATTACTTTTACTTTGAGAATGGAGTTTCTTTGGAATTCTCTACCCAAGAACGATATGGAAGCTCAGTAATTGGATATGTTTAAAGTAAAGATTCACAGACATTTTAAAAATCCAAATGACCTAAAGGGATAACTAGGGCAAACGTATTGATTAACTATGATCATTTGAATGGCCTATCAGGCTTAATGGGATAAATGGCTTATTCTGGCTCATTGTTTCAACTAATGTTTTGAATCTGTGACCCTTCATTAGAACTAGGCTCCTTTCGGTTCTGAGAAATGGTCACCGGACCTGAGAAGTTAATTTTGACTTTTCTCCACAGATACTGCCAGACTTGCTGAGTTGTTCCAGTATTTTCTGTTTTTGTTTCAAGTTTAGAGATGTTTGGCTTTTGAGTAGATGTAAAAAGGGATGGAAGGCCTCTGATTTATTTGCTTTCAGATAGCAGTTTATTCAAGATCTTGCTAATGGTGAAGTGAGAACATCAGAAGTCGGAATAGGCCATTCAGCTCCTCCAGCCTGCCCCATCATTCAATAAGATCATGGCTAATCTGTCCCAGCCCTCAACTTTGCTTTCATGACAGTTCATTATAGCCCTCAACTTGTTGAGATTTCAAAATCCATTTATCTTCTCTTTATATACTTTGTCATCTGGCTCCACAACTCTGAGGTGGAGAATTCCAGATGCACTCTCTATCTTTTCAGAGAAGAATTTCCATCTTCTCCGATTTTCCTCTTTCTGTCCCCTGGTGTGAAGTTCCCCAACATGTGAAATCATCTTCTCAACATTTACCTCGTTAAGCCATCTTAGAATTTTCTATGTACCACCAAGATCACCCCTCATTCTTCTAAATTCTAATCAATAAAAGCCTAACCTGCTTAGCCATTCTTGATAAATCATCCCTGGAATCAGCCTAGTGAATTTCTTAAATCCAGGGACCAAACTGTACACAGTATTCCAGATGTGGCCTTAATAAAACCCTGTACAATTTTAACAAGACATGCCCAATTTTAAACTCTAAACCCCTAGCTATAAAATCTAAAATTCCATTTGCCACCATAATTACTTGCTGCACTTGCATGCTAACATTTTGTTGTTTATTTTGCACAAGAACACCTGATCCTTCTGAAACTGGGTTTAGTATTGTCACCAAATGTAACCTGGCAAAATGTAATCAGCACCTATTCTTAAGTTGGTGTTATATGTTTATTAAAAGATCTACAGCTTAATGGATTGTTTTCATTAACACAGGAAAGGCTTTCACGGTATAAGGAAAGGATAACCGAAAACATCCTTTGAATTAAAACTTGTGAGCCAGTTTATTCTGCAAGTCAGCTGCTGATGGAAAAATAGTGCTGACTTTAAAAATTGACTTATTGAAAGCACAATACAGTTCTGCAGAAAGAATTAATTGTAATCAAAGCAGATCTGTACTGTCAACAAATACTAAAGCTGAGCCAAATAGTTAGTCGTGGGGTTACATTCATCTCTGCTTAATAGTGTACTCATTTCCAGTGATGACAGATTAGCTCTTAATGTAATGTTAGGTTGTAGTAACAGTTTGTTTATAACCTTGTGTGACACTGGTTGATTGTTCATTACTTGTTGGCAAATGATGATTGTTAGGTGCAAAATTTATTCCTTTAGAAATATTTCAGCTATTACTTGCTGAAATTATTGGATAAATCTTTCTTTCTCTTCACTACCCATGTTGCAATTGACAGATCATCCTTTTGATTGACATTGATATTTCTCTGAACTCTGTGTCTCCTTCTTCTGATAATTTGCCCAACTAAAGCTCTCTGCTTCATTAAAGGATTGGAAAATTCTGGAAGCCAACTCAACTCTGCTAGTTCCTGTATACCACCTTGCAACCGGTTGTGGTGACATTAGCAGATCTTTGAGCTGACTTTGGTAACAGGACAAGGTGATAAAGCTGTTTTGAAAAAAACAAAACATGCAAAATCTTGAGCTGTATAAACAGAGGCCTGAAGTATAAAAGCAAGGCAGTTACTGTACCCAGTATATGTATTATATTACTGGTTAGGCCTCAGCTGGATCTTGTTCAATTTTGGGGACTGTGCTTTAAGGATAGACCTTGGAGGTGGTGGAGAGAAAGTTTATATGATTTTTGAGGAATATCAGTTATGTGGAAAGATGTAGCCTATTTAGTTTTACAGAGTTATGATCTGAAATGCAGTCTCCAGCAAACAAGATAGGGGAGTAGGATTAATGACTAGTCCTTTCAAACCACAATTATGTTGGCCAAAAGTGCTTCCTCTGTGCTGTGTGATTCTAATATTTTGAGGTATTTCATAAAAATGAGGAGAGACAAGCAGGATGTGCTCAACGTTTTTGAAGAGGGTTGTGAATGGAGAACAACATATTTCTTGGCCTCTTGTTGAGATTTTATTGGGGCTACCTTTTGCCTTTCAGGGGCACTTCTTACATACTCAGTAGTACATTAGGCTATGTACGACACAGCAATAAAACCCTCTCTTTGTATACTTTAGAGTATTTGGGCTCTCAGATGCAGAATTAGCGCACTTAATACATTATGCTCACCAAACATCAGCATTCCATTAAACTTAAAGTCACAATACAAGAAAGCATTAATTTCCTAGGCACCGCAATACTTAAATTGGCACTTGATAAGAGGCATAGGTTAGCAACACAAGTTATTTTGGAAAAGAAACTGACACACACTTGTATACAAAAAGCTATTACCCTAAACATACATTATGCAAATTGATGAGGTCACAGCAAATGTGTTTCCATTGCATATGCACAAAACTAAAACACTTTAACCAGACAGTTGGCTGCTTATCTGATTTCAATCCTAGGTTTAAATGACTTGATGCAGTTGTAATTATAATAGCTTGCAATACATTTTCCACATGCAGTGGCTCTTGACCAGATGCAGCCTTGAATTAGAGATTCCACATTAATTTGCAAGGAATTCATTCCTCCATTGTTTCACATTTTCTGCAGTTAGTGTTCCCTATCTGTAGCCTCTTTCTTCCAGTCCCCCTTCCCTTACAGCCTTGATGACTTGACAGTGTTAAAGGCCATTCTGCTGACCAAGCAAGCAGTAGTTAGAACTCCGACCAGTACATTCTATTAAGAAAACATTACATCAATGATTTTATATTTTTGAAACACAAAATTGGACATTGTGAAGAAACAGGAGTAACTACTTTCCACAAGGAGATGAGCTTCTAAATAATCAACCAGCTATTTACAAAACCTGGAAGTTGGCCTTAGTGGAGAGATGATACCATCTGATGATTCATGTTCAGTCAGTAGAATTTGGGAAAATGCATGGAGAGCTGGAATTCTCAATCTTAAACTTGACTATTCTGCAGCCACGACAGTGGTTATCTCCAAATTAGGGATGAAGCCAGATACAGAGGAACCTCAATTATCCAAACAACACGGGCAGGGAGTATTTTGCCGGATAATCTAACGTTCGGATATTAGATGCCGGTTAATTGAAGTTCCTCTATATTAAAGAAGGGGAGAGGGAAAAGAAGTTTGAGATGAAATGCAATGGATAGAGTCATTGACTTAGGGGAAAGATGTAGTGTAACTGATTAATATTCATATTAAGTAAATAAAGTAGCTTACATAATTGGGAAATATTGTAGTATCACATGACCAACAGAGTAATAATGGTTCTCTTTTACACTCATGACAGAGGCGAAGTTGAGAGCTGTGTGGAACTAATGTTTATGATTGTTGACCCTGCAATCATAAACAATCTATTCTCTCTTCTGGGCCCAGTTGTATTATAGACACTGTGCTGTTGGAGAAAGTTGCTTCTGGCCTACTCCCATTAAACTTGACCACAACTTCCCCTGTTAGCTTATATTGTGAACAGTTAACTCTCTGTTCTTCTAGATTAGATTAGATTACTTACAGTGTGGAAACAGGCCCTTCGGCCCAACAAGTCCGCACCGACCCTCTGAAGAGCAACCCACCCAGACCCATTCCCCTACACTTACCCCTTCACCTAACACTACAGGCAATTTAGTTCACCTAACCTGCACATTTTTGGACTGTAGGAGCAAACCGGAGCACCCGGAGGAAACCCACGCAGATACTGGGAGAATGTGCAATCTCCACACAGGCAATTGCCTGAGGCGGGAATTGAACCCAAGTCTCTGGAGCTGTGAGGCAGCAGTGCTAACCACTGTGCCATCGTGCCTCCCACACTGTTCTGGTTCTGTCCTACTCACTTTTAATTCTATCACCGTCATCACCTATTAGGAGAAAAAACAACTCTTGAACTCATCATCCTTACAAGCTATTGCTCTCATCTACAAGCTCCCTCACATTGAAGTCTATAAAATTCCACCAGAACTAGACTGGGTAGATGCATAACAAATGCTCCAGCTGTCAGGGGAGTCCAAAATCAGGGGTAGATGATTTAGAACTGAGATAAGAAATTTCTTGATTCGGGGACCATAAGACCATAAGACATAAGACATAGGAGTGGAAGTAAGGCCATTCGGCCCATCGAGTCCACTCCGCCATTCAATCATGGCTGATGCGCATTTCAGCTCCACTTACCAGCGTTCCCCCCGTAGCCCTTAATTCCTCTAGATGTGCTACCCCGGTAACACATTCATTGAACATCATCAGAGACCCTTCCCACCCTGGTAACACTCTCATCTAACATAATCAGAGACCCCTCCCACCCCGGTAACAATCTCTTCCAACACCATCAGAGACCCCTCTCGCCCCGGTAACACTCGCTTCCAACACCATCAGAGGCCTCTCCTATCCAGGTAACACTCTCATTGAACATCATCGGAGACCCTTCCCACCCCGGTAACACTCTCTTCCAACACCATCAGAGACTCCTCCTACCCAGGTAACACTCTCATCTAACATCATCAGAGACCCCTCCCAACTTGGTAACACTCTCTTCATTATCATCAGAGACTCCTCCTACCCCGGTTACACTCTCATCTAACATCATCAGAGACCCCTCCCAACTTGGTAACACTCTCTTCATTATCATCAGAGACTCCTCCTACCCCGGTTACACTCTCATCTAACATCATCAGAGACCCCTCCCAACTTGGTAACACTCTCTTCATTATCATCAGAGACTCCTCCTACCCCGGTTACACTCTCATCTAACATCATCAGAGACCCCTCCCAACTTGGTAACACTCTCTTCATTATCATCAGAGACTCCTCCTACCCCGGTTACACTCTCATCTAACATCATCAGAGACCCCTCCCACCCCGGTAACAATCTCTTCCAACACCATCAGAGACCCCTCTCGCCCCGGTAACACTCGCTTCCAACACCATCAGAGGCCTCTCCTATCCAGGTAACACTCTCATTTTAGAAACCTCATCCTTAATGATGGATTCTAGAATTTTACCAACAACCGAGGTTAAGCTGATTGGCCTATAATTTTCCATCTTTTGCCTTGATCCTTTCTTGAACAAGGGGGTTACAACAGCCATCTTCCAATCATCCGGGACCTTTCCTGACTCCAGTGACTCTTGAAAGATCTCAACCAATGCCTCTGCTACTTCCTCAGCCACCTCTCTCAGAACTCTAGGATGTATCCCATCAGGGCCAGGAGATTTATCAATTAAGACTTTTTAACTTTTCTAGCACTATCTCTTTCGTAATGGCAACCATACTCAACTGAGCCCCATGACACCCTTTAATTTTTGGGATATTACTCATGTCTTCCACTGTGAAAACTGACGCAAAGTACTTGTTAAGTTCTCCTGCTATTTCCTTATCTCCCATCACTAGGATTCCTGCATCAGTTTGAAGTGGCCCAATGTCTACTTTTGCCTGTCGTTTGTTTCTTATGTACTGAAAGAAACTTTTACTATTATTTCTAATATTACTGGCTAGCCTACCTTCATATTTGATCCTCTCCTTTCTTATTACACTCTTTGTTATCCTCTGTTTGCTTGTGAGTGGTGAGTCTGTTGAGTTCACTATCACCAAAAGTAGTTGAAGCCAAAAGGATATAGCACTTTGGGCTAAAAGCATGACATTTGTTTGGATGGGGATGGGGCGAGGGTTGGGGGTGGGGGCGGAGAGAGAGAGAGAGAGAGAGAGAGAGAGAGCGAGAGAGACACGGGCCTGTGGAAGCAGGAATTAGCTATTGAATTGGATGGTCAACCATGATCATCATAAATTGCAGAACAGGCTTGAATGGCCATCTTCTCTTGTTTTCTGTTTCAAGCCTATAGAAATTAGTGCAGACACTCCGGGGATGTGAGCTCATAAACTATCTGTTTCAGTCATGAATCATGTATGTGATACTCAGATTGCATAAGTTATTTTGCAGTTATATGCCCGTGTGGAATCTTTTCGTGCACACTGATAATAGCTGACAGTTATAGGTTTGATATTAGCAAGTACTCGTTGAGTCGTGTTATTAATTAATTTTGCTTGAAAAGAGGAAAAAGTGATACTGCAAAACCTAAGCATTGCAATCACAGTCTGACTCGGCAGAACATGTTGTGAAAAATGTGTGACACTTGATCCAAATAGGAATAGGTAGTTTGTGTTATGGAGTGATTAAGGAACTTCAGATTTGAACTATCATCCGAAAAGTGTGTAAGAAATAAGTAATATTTCACGGAAAAATAACATTTCATTTTGCAACCTGAAACATTTGTTCTTTATGGATGTTTGAATAGATTTATGTTGTGAAGAAAAATGTTGCACAGGATTACCGCATTATTTGTATTTAGTGAGAAGGATTTTCAGCTTAAGTTGACTGATTAGACTAAATGGTTGTGAGGTGGGTTCAGTTGTATGGAAAATAGTGGAAGAAGTTAAAGGAGGAGTGTGCTCAGCAGAGGTTATTGAAGTTTCCACAACAAGTAAAAGGAAAGAGAGTATGGTAAGGGTCAGGAATCTTACTTCAGGCACAGACATAAAGGAACAACTGTGAGAAGGAGGCAGTCAGTAAGAAGGGTATGTACTATCAACAAACACATTGAGTTAGACCCCCTGAGAAAAGGAACAGGAAGTGACTTCACCACAGGAAATAACATCACCAACCCAAACATATAAATAGAAAGCAGGAATTTTCAGCGTTGCTTCGCCTGAGGCCCACTGAAGAGGTTACCTAGTGGGGTGATGAAACATCTGGAAATGAACCTTCCAGCTCAGCGAAAAAACCTACATCCAGTAAGCAGCGTATGTACTTACAAAACAGGGTAAGTAAGCTCATAGTGCAGGTTGAAATTGGCAGGTACAATGTTGGCTGAGACAAAGACATGGCTGCAAGGGGATGAGATTGTGAACTCAACATCCAAGGAAACACATCCTACTGAAAGGACAGGGCAGAGAGGGTGGGATTGCCTCAGTAGGAAATGCAGTAAAATGCTGGAAAATGCTATTAAATCACTAGCAAGATTTGATATGAAGTCAGAAGGCTTAAAGTTTGCGTGGGGAGAGTTGAGGAGCTACAAAGGAAAAAACGATGACGATGAGAGTCGTGCACAGGCCTTCTAGCAGGAGTCAGGACATGGGGAAGGAAATAAGTCGAGGAAAATCAGGTTGGTAGTAGTATCATGAAAAAGAAATTTATGGAAAGTCTGAGCTGGTTTATTGTTTGGAGCAGCTTGTGATACAGCCCACTGGGAACAGGCATTTTAGGATTTGATGATGTGTAATGAGGCCAGTTTGACTAGGGAGCTTAAAGTGAAGCAAACCTGAGGGGACAGTGACCATAATTCACACTGCAGTTTTGGAAGGGGAAGATTGAATCAGGTGTAACAGTATTATGATTGAGGAAAGGTAACAACAAAAACAGCAGGGATGAGCTGGCCAGAGTTGATTGGAAGGGGAATTTAACAGGGGAGTTGGTGGAGCAGCAATGGGAGGAGTTTCTGAAGACACAACAGAAATTCATCCCAAGGAAGAAGAAGCATACCAAGAGGAGGATGAGGCAGCCATGACTGACAAGAGAGGTCAGGGACAGCATAAAAGCAAAAGGCAAAGCATATAATGTGGTGAAGATTAGTGGGAAATTAGAATATCGGAAAGCCTTTTTTAAAAACCAGCACAGGATAACTTTTGAAAAAAGCAATCGGGGGCAGAAGATGAAATATGAGTAAGCTAGCTCATAATTTGAAAGAACATTGCAAATTTTTTACAAATATCCAGAAGCTAAGGGAGAGGCAAGGGCAGACATTTTAATTGCTGGAAAATGTAGCTGCTGAGGTAGTAATGGGGAACAAAGAAATAGCGGATGTACTGAATAGGTACTTCACATCAATTTTCACAGAGGAAAACATCAGAAGCATACCAGAACTTGGAGAGTCGGGGTACAGAGGAGAGTGTAGTGGCCATCGGAAAGATGATGATACTGGGAAGTTGAAAGATCTGAAGGTGGATAAGTCTCCCAGTCTAGATGGGCTACACCCAAGAGTTCTGAAGAAGATAGCTGTGGAGACATTGGAAGTGATCTTTCAGGAATCACTGGAGTCGGGGAGGTTCCCAGCGGAGTGCAAATTGGCTAATGTAACACCCCTGTTTTAAGAAGGGAGGGAGGGTGAGGATGGGAAATTATAGGCTGGTGAGCCTGATCTCGGTCTTAGGTAAGATTTTGGAGTCCATTGTTAACGATGAGGTAATTGAATATATGGAAGTGCGTGGTAAGAGGGTGAGTCAAGTCAGCACAGCCTCATTATGGGAAGGTTTTGCCTGACAAATCTGTTGAATTCTTTGAGGATGTACCATGTAAGTTAGGTAAAGGAGACATGAGATGTGATCTATTTGGATTTCCAGAAGGCTTTTTGTGAGATGCCACACAGAAGGCTGCTGAATAAGATAACAGCCTATGGTGTCAGGGTAAACTACTGGCATGGATAAAGGATTGATTGACAGAGGGCGGAGCGTAGGGATAAAGTGGTCTTTTTCAGAATGGCAACCAGTAACTAGTGGAGTTCGTGTGTTGGGATTACAACTATTCAAGTTATACATTAATAATCTGGGCAAAGGAACAGAGGACATTGCTGCAAGTTTGCAGATGTCACAAAGATAGGTGAAGGGACAGATCGTATTGATGAAGCAGGGAGGCTGGAGAACTACTTAGACATGCTAGATGAGTGGAATAAGTGGCAGATGGAATACAGTGTGGGAAAGTGAGGTTATTTATTTTGGTAGGAAGTATAGAGGCATAGCCTATTTTCTAAACTCGGAGAGCATTTAGAAATCAGAAGCATAAAAGCAATTCTGGATTTTGTTAAGGTCAACATTCAAGTTCAGTGACAGTTTGGAAGGCAAAGAAGGACTAGAATACAAGAGCATAGATGTCATGCTGAGGCTGTGTAAGGCTCTGGTCAGACCATACTTGGAACACTGTGAGCAGTTCTGGGTTCTGTACCTGAGGAAGATATGGTGGTGTTGGTGAAGGTCCAGAGCAGGTTTAGACAAATGTCCTGGGGAAGGAGTGGGAACATTTGCAGAATATTGAGATGCTTGGATAGATGTTTCCAATAAAAGAAGAGACTAGGACTTGAGAGCACAGTCTGAGTGAAGGGATGAGTCTTTAGAACTGGGATGAGAAAGAACTTCTTTAACCAGAAGGTGGTGAATCTGAGGAATGCATTGCTGCAGAAGGCTGTGGAGGCCAAGTCATTTAGTGTATTTAAGACAAAGATGGATAGGACCTTGATTGGTAACGGGATCATGGGTTACAGGGAGAAGGCAGGAGAATGGGATTGAGAATAATATATCAGCCATAATTGAATGGCAGAGCAGACTCGATGGGCCAAATTGCCTAATTCAAATCCTGTATCTTATGGCCTTATGATAAGGCCATTCAACTATCAATTCTGCACCGACCCTCCAAATTGTTTCCCCTCCATCCCTTTGTTTACCTTAGCTAATTCACCTAGTCTGCCTATCCCAAAACACTGGGCTAATTTAGCATGGCCAATCCACCTAACCTACACATCTTTAGACTGTGGGAGGAAACTAGAGTACCCAGAGAAAACCCACACAGGTGCTGGGAGAATGTGCAAACTCCACATAGGCAGTCATGTAAAGCTGGAATCTAACCCAGGTCCCTGGCGCTGTGAGACAGCATGGTAACCACAGCCACTGTGCTGCCCTTTTCATCTAAGAGATTATTGGAAAAAATAAGGCTAGTTATTATGGGCTATTATGTAAATGCAAAGTTTGCTTTAAGTAAATGCTCCAGTTATTAAAAGTGAACCATTTTATGAGCTGTTATTGTTTGTTTGTAGTAGACATTTGAAAATGTCAGTGTTAAAAGTATTTTGGCAAATGTGATTAAATATTTTGTGATTAAAGAGGCATAAAATGTTCATTAACAAATTTGAGTAGAAACAGAATTATTGCAGAGCAATAAGCAAATTGATGTCTAAATCTTAGTCCAAATTTACATAAACATCCTTTTGGAGATTTACGTACTTTTCATAACAATAGAATTCTGCTGTGCGAGAAGTAGTTGTGATTCATCCTTTTAATGTGTACATGTTGAAGTGTGTACAAAATCGATTCCACAATTTGCATGGAAATCCATTTAGCTGCTGCAGTTTATGTTGGGAACAGTACTAATCATTGTAACTTAAAAGCTGTCCACTTTCAAAAGTGGAACCATCACTAAATCTATATTTGTAACAACTGTAAGAAAACAACGAATTATGGATGCTCAAGATCTGAAGCAAATAGAAATTGCTGGAGCTACTCATCAGGTCTAGTAGCATCTAATGGGAAGAAAGAAGATTTACCATTTCGGGGGAGTTTGGTGGCTTAGTGGTGATTGGTAGTCATGTAAGCGGGAAGAGAGACATACCAAAGGGGTAGGTAAACAAGGAGAGAAGATAGCATAGAGTTGTTAGAAATCGGTACCTCAGCCTAAGGGATTTTGGACATGTTCCAGACCAGAGATGTTTGGTTCAAATGGTGAAATGGGTATTTGATGCTGAGAAAGCTTAAGCTGTCATATGATAAATCAAGAAAGAGGCTGTCAAATTCTCAAAACTGGGAATTAAAACTACAGCTAAGTCAAACCCTATATGGGATAGTGAAAGTAATTCCCTGGTATTTGAGAGTGGTCCAGGCTGATGAAATTTAACATGAGCAGATGCGAGGTCCTTCATTTTGGAAAAAAGAATACAGGCATGGACTATTTCCTAAACGGTGAGAAAATTCATAAAGCCAAAGTACAAAGGGATCTGGGAGTGCTAGAAAGGATTCTCTAAAGGTTGACTTGCAGCTTGAGTCCATGATTAAAAAGGCAAATGTAATGTTGTCATTTATTGCAAGAGGGTTGAAACATAAAAGCAGCAATGTGCTTCTGAGACTTTTTAAAGCTCTAGTTAGGCCCCATTTGGAATACTGTGTCCAATCTTGGGCCCCACACATCAGGAAGGGCATAGAGTTATAGAGATATATAGCATGGAAACAGACCCTTCGGTCCAACCCATCCATACCGACCAGATATCCCAACCCAATCTAGTCCCACCTGCCAGCACCCGGCCCATATCCCTCCAAACCCTTCCTATTCATATACCCATCCACATGCCTCTTAAATGTTGCAATTGTACCAGCCTCCACCACATACTCTGGCAGCTCATTCCATACACGTATCACCCTCTGCGTGAAAAAGCTGCCCTTTGGGTCTCTTTTATGTCTTTTCCCCCCTCACCCTAAACCTAATCCCTCTAGTTCTGGAATCCCCCACTCTAGGGAAGAGACTTTGTCTATTTATCCTATCCATGCCCCTCATAATTTTATAAACCTCTATAAGGTCACCCCTCAGCCTCCGAGGCTCCAGGGAAAACTGCCCCAGCCTGTTCAGCCTCTCCCTGAAGCTCAAATCCTCCAACCCTGGCAACATCCTTGTAAATCTTTTCTGAACCCTTTCAAAAGTTTCACAACATCTTTCCAATAGGAATGAGACCAGAATTGCACGCAATATTCGAACAGTGGCCTAACCAATGTCTTGTACAGCCACATGACCTCCCAACTCCTGTACTTAATACTCTGACCAATAAAGGCATACCAAACGCCTTCTTCACTATCCTATCTACCTGCGACTCCACTTTCAAGGAGCTATGAACCTGCACTCCAAGGTCTCTTTGTTCAGCAACACTCCCTAGGACCTTACCATTAAGTGTTTCAGTCCTGCTAAGATTTGCTTTCCCAAAATGC
>NC_057714.1:75082587-75089896 GCF_004010195.1 Chiloscyllium plagiosum
AATGCCTTACTGAAGTCCATATAGATCACATCTACTGCTCTACTCTCATCAATCTTCTTTGTTACTTCTTCAAAAAACTCAATCAAGTTTGTGAGACATGATTTCCCACGCACAAAGCCATGTTGACTATCCCGAATCAGTCCTTGCCTTTCCAAATACATGTACATCCTGTCCCTCAGGATTCCCTCCAACAACTTGCCCACCACCAAGGTCAGGCTTACCAGACATACTGGCACTGGAGTGTGTCCAGCGGAAATCCACATGGATGATCCCTGGAATGGTAGGGCTAACATAGAATGAACAGCTGAGGATCCTGGGATTGTATTCATTAGAGTTTAGAAGGTTGAGGGGAGATCTAATAGAAACGTACCAGATAATGCATGGTTCAGAAAGGGTGGATGCTGGGAAGTTTTTTCTGTTTGGCAGGGAGACTAGGACCAATGGGCACAGCCTTAAAGTTAGAGGGGGTCAATTTAGAACAGAAATTAGGAGACATTTCTTCAGCCAGAAAGTGGTGGGCCTGTGGATTTCATTGCCACGGAGGGCAGTGGAGGCCAGGACGTTAAATGTCTTCAAGGCAGAGATTGATAATATCTCGATCTTGCAAGGAATTTAGGGCTTCGGTGAGGGTACGGGTAAGTGGAGTTGAAATGCCCATCAACCATGATTAAATGGCAGAGTGGACTTGATGGGCTGAATGGCCTTCCACTTCTCTCTTATGGTTTTATAATTGAATGCTTTTGGGATTAATACGATTGTAGTTTTACTGTATATTTTGAAATCTTTTAAACATGTGTAATATGTAAATTGTTTGATTTATTCCAATTTTTTTTGTTTTGCCGTATAAACTTCTGTTTTATTGTTAAAGCCACATTTTCAGTATTTTGTTTATATTTCCATGAGAGGCCACTTCAGTAAAAACCAAAAGAAAAGCAAAATATGATCAATCAACCTAGATTTCAGTCTGGGGTTTGACTTGTCTACTAATAACATAGCTAGGATCATAATCAAATTACTTTACTGCCAGTACATTTTTATACATTTCCATAACAACTTAAAATATTACTGAATTATGCTCACTGTCACTGAAATGCTCCTGAAAACTATTTTCAGTGACACCTGTTGACTTGTAGGACTTAAAATGTACCTAAGAGAGCTTTTTAAGAATTCCACCCCCAATAAGCATTTTGCACTTTGTCTATCCCACTTAATATTGGGAAAGTTGGAATTCCCCTACTATTACTACTTTATATTTTCACATTTTACTGAGATTTGAAAATATCACCCTCCATACTGTCTGTGTGTCTGTCTCTCTCACTCACTCACTCTCTCTCTCTCTCACACACACACACACACACATTTCCCCCTCCCCATCTATCTGAAGATTTTATACCATAGAGTATTGAGCTGCCAGTCTTGTTAATCTTTCAACCATGTCACCATGATAGCAATGATGTCATTTTCCCATGTGTTAATCAACACTTTCCACTACTCATCTGCTTTTCATGCAAGACTTTGCATTAAAATAAATGCCATCCATGTTCCCTTCTGCATTGTTTTTCTTTCTAAACCTGTCCATGCATCACTTTCTACTGTAGCTGTACTCCGTATCCCAATGTATCACAGATTGGTGAAGCTACATCCTGGCATTGTCGTACTTGCAGAGTCATACTTTATACACAATGTTCCAGCCATCACCATCATTGAATAGAACCTGCAGAAAAGACCCAGCAGCAGTGATATATTAGTGATATCACAGTTGGGAGTGACTTGGCCTGTGAGTCCTGAATATAGACTCTGACCCATATCAAGTGTCAGTCGAGCAGGGGCAGGGAAACTGCCTGCTAATTATAACATCCTCCCTGCCACCACCAAATTCCCCTCCAAGCCACTCACCTTCCTCTCTTGGAAATATATCACCATTCCATCACTTGCTGGGACAAAATGCTTAAATTTCTTCACCAGCACTACAGCAAATGGACAGCAGCACTTCAAGAATGTAGCTCATCTCCACTTCAGCAGGCAGCTAGGAATGAACAATAAATGTTTGTCCAACCAATGATGTCCACATCCTGTGTAAGTTGTACCTCAATGGCTCAAATTGTTATTTTTATGTTGAGTTTTATATATGTAAGCTGCCATTGTTATTAAAAGAGGTTCTAGAAATAACAATAATGTGCTCAAATATATTCAGATTGTCTGGCACTGTGGTTCAGTGGTTAGTACTGCTGCCTCACGGCGCCAGGGACCTGCGTTCAGGTCCACACTCTGATGACTGTGCAAACTCTACGTAAATATTCTCCCTGTGCCTGTGTGGGTTTCTGCTCTGGTTTCCTCCCACAGTCCAAATATGTGCAGGTTAGGTAGATTGGCCATGCTACATTGGATATTTAGGTTAGGTGTGTTAGCCATGGGAAAATGCAGGGTTACAGAGAAAGGGGAATGGGTCTGGGTGGGATGCTCCTTGGAGAATTAGTGTGGACTAGTTGGACTGAATGGCCTGTTTCTGCATTGTGGGGATTCTATAGAGATTGTGTTTTCGGAGTATGTGACTACTTGTATCAAAGTACAATTTTGTTTGTTTTTTAAAATTTAACAGAGAAAGCAACCAGTGAGATGAACACTGCAGAAGACTGGGGCCTCATCCTAGATATCTGTGACAAAGTGGGACAGTCTCGTACTGGGTGAGCATATTCTTGTTTTTCTTGAGTACCACTAAATTCTACAGAATTTGCATCTTCCCCACAGAGAGAGAAAATTCATGAGTAGCTGTGTAAATGGAGCATTCATCATCTGTTTCTAAATTAAGCAGTGCCATGTCAAAGTGAGAGTTTGTGTAAAAGGTGAGTATAACCAAGTATAGTTCAGCAGTGCGGTTCAGTTGAACTTTTTTTTTCTAGAGTTTTTGATCTGGAACGTACAGCTTGAAAAGGATAGAGAAGTTTGAGAAGATGATTTCAATGGACAAATTGAAATAAATGGGTATGACTTAGTTGCCACTGTAGAGACCTGGCTATAAGATGAGCTTATTAACTAATTAAGGACAGGTAGAAGTGAGTTGCACTCTTAATGAGGGATGAGATTGGTAAGAGAAGATTTCAGATTGCAGGATCATGATGTAGAATCCGTTTGGGTGGAGCCAAGAAATAGCAAGGGGCAGCAAATATTGATAGTTGTTTATTAGCCACTAAATGTTAACTGTAATGTCTGACAATGCTGTCACTTTAACAAGATTATTTTGTGTTTGTTTTTGTTTTGAAGAGAGGTAATAAACACACAGGTCTTTAAGAGTCGAGTTTAACAATGGAAGCAGAGTGGCCAGTTCTTCCAGTTCCAGTTTTTCTCGAGTTTGTTTTTAGCTGTAGCAACCGCAAGATGTGAGTCCAGGGAAGTTGCAAGCTTCAGTAAAGAATTACCAAGGGATGTGTTTACGTTATGTAACTGTATTGGAACAGTTCCTTCGTAATAGTTACTCCATCGGGTCGGCTATGTTTTCCAATAGTTATTCTAAATTCCGCTGTCATTTGTTAGTGTTTCAACTTCAGTATTTAAATAAATTCTCTTTTGCTTAAAGCTGAATGTTTGACCAGCTGCATCACTCCTGGAATAGCCACTTCACATCTGCTTTTAAAATAAGAAACAACTCGGGTCTGGGATACTTTCTTAAAATATTTTGTGTCTCTGGCCTGGTCCATAACATTTACAGATTATACATTGCAAAATTAAAACCTGTGTAATATGGGTGATAGAGTAATAATGAGTAATTGGTGTTTGCACACAGACTGGACATATTGAGTTAGCCCATTCTGGAGGCTGAATTTCTGTTATACGTATGAGATGGGTTTATGGAGCACCAAGTTGTGAAGTATTGAACACTAGGGATCAGGCTATTTTGAATGTGATGTTGTGTAAGGGAGGCAATGTTCACCCAGTGGTATTATCACTTGACTGTTAATCCAGAGACCCAGGTAATGTTCTGGAGACGCCGGTTCAAATCCCACCACAGCAGATGGTGGAATTGAAATTCAATAAAAATCTGGAATTATGCGTCTAATGATGACTGTGAATCCATTGTTAATTGTTGGAAAAACTCCTCTGATTCACAAATATCCTTTAGGGAAAGAAACTGCCTACCTTATCTGGTCTGGCTGATGCTGTGGGTCTAGAGTCACACAATGTGGTTGACTCTTAACTGCCCTCTGGGCCATTAGTGATGGGCAATAAATGCTGACTTAGCTGGTGATGCTCCTGTCCTATGAATGAATTCTTTCTTAAAAAAAGGTTTCCACATGGTGGACTATTTTGTAAGGTTAGATCACGTGGGATCCAGGAGGCGCTGACCAATTGGATACAAAATTGGCTTGAGGGAAGGAGACAGAAGCTGTGATAGGTTTGTGCTTTTTTTCCCTGGAGTGTCTGAGACTGCGGTTTATTGAGGTTTATAAAATCACGAGCGGCATGGACGGGGTGATAGCCGAAGTCTTTTTCACAGGTTAGGGGAGTCCAAACAAGAAGACATAGGTTTAAGGTGACAGAGGAAAGATTTGAAAGGGATCTGAGGGGCAGCTTTTTCACAAAGAGCATGGTGCTTGTATGGAATGAGCTGCCAGAGGAAGTGGTGGAAGCTGGAACAATTACAACATTTAAAAGGCATCTGGGCAAGTACTTGAATAGAGGGATATGGGCCAAATGCTGACAAATGGGACTAGATCAGATTGGGATGTCTGGTCAGCATGGATAAGTTGGATTGAAGGATCTGTTTCCATGCTGTATGACTCTATAATGAGGCATTCATCAAGAACCTTGCTGTAAAGGAACCTTTGGGAAATAGTGACCATAATGATGAGCAGTGAGTAACGTGATAAGATTTCACATTGTTCTTGAAAGAATTGTAGTTCATTCTGAAACTTGGGTCTGTGTTCTCAAGCAACAAAATTATGTAGGTATGAGGAGAAAGTTGGCAAAGGTGGATTAGGAAAATACATTAAAAGATTTGACAGTAAACAGGCAATGGCTGGTATTTAAAGATTATACTCTGTTTAGCTATAACACAGGCGTTCCTTTCTCATTCAATGCTGTGTTTTAAGAAAATTGCTTAATAGCCGTACCATTTAAATTGATGGGGCTGGAATTGTGTTTATAACCAATACATGCTTTAAATATTTGTCCCTAATTCATCAATTGTGTTCTAGTGAATTCACTTGAAATGAAACATGCATTACAGTAGAATGACCTGTACGTGGTAAGGAACAGATACACATTTCTTTAAAGCACACACATCCAAAGACAAAGGTACAGCTTGGGTAGTTAATTGTGGTAAAGAAAATAGCTAAAGATTGCATTAGATCAAAGGAAGTCATCCCAGAAAAAGTGGTAAGCCTGAGCTTTGCTAGCAATTTAGAATCCTGAAGAGAAAGATCATGAAACTGGATAAGGGGAAAGAGAATAATAAGGCAGACTGGAATGGAATGTAAAGGCATACTATAAAGCTTTTTTTTAAAGTATGTCAAGCGGAAACAATTAGCCAGGACAAATGCGTGTCCATTGCAAGTGGAGTCCGGAGAGCTTACAAATTTTGGAGACGTTCCTGTAGATTGGAATGTAGCAACTGTGGCCCCACAATTGAAGAAGGGAAGGGGATGGAGGATGGAAAACTACAGATCTGTTAATTTGATGTCAGTTGTAGGGAAAATGTTAGAAACTATTACAAAGGATATGATAACTAAGCATTTAGAAAAGAATTACAAAATTCGTCAGTCAGTATGGATTTATGATAAGGAAATAATGTTTAAGAAACACGCTAGAGCTTTTTTTTAGGATTTTGCTTGCAGAATTGATAGAGGAACATCACTGGGTATCATATCTTTAGATTTTCAGAAGACTTTTGATAAAGTCCCACACAATGTTAGTAAGTAAAATTTAGAACACGTGGAATTGGGGAAATGTGCTGGTAAGAAGTGAGCACTGTACCATATAGAAAACAGGGTAGGAGTAAATTGATCAATCTCGGGATAGTGGGGTTCTACAAGGGTCAGTTATAGGTTCACAACTGTTTACGATCTCTATAAATGATGTGAATGTGAGGAACAGTTATGATGCTTCCACATTTGTTAATTACACCAAACTGTGTAGGAATGTAAGTTATGAGGGGGTGAAGTGAATGATCCAGAGCAAGGCATTTGGAATATAATGTAAATGTGTACTTATTTACTTTGGTAGGAAAAATAGAAAGGTAGAATATTTCTTTAATGGTGAGAGGTTGGAAAGTGTAGGTGTCCAACCTGGGAATAATTTATATTAGCATACCGACGCAGCAAGCAGTTAGGAAGACAAATGATATGTTAACCTTTGTTGCAAGGGAATTGCAAGCATACACTAATAATGATGTCTTGTTGTAATTGTATAGAATCTTTGTTAGATGCTACTTAAGTACTGTGTACAGCTTTAGTCCTTTCACAAGGCGGTGTATACTCCCCATTGTGGGAATACAGTGGTTCGTCTGATTTCATGAAGACTGATACCAAGGAAAATGGAGAGATGTAGGCAAGTGGCATTGTGGTAGATGGTGATACAGGTTCGACAGGCTGAAAGACCAATTCCTATTCCTAAGCAAAAGAGACAGAAGTTTTGAAGTTTGTTTGCTACTCGTGATTCAGCATTATTTTTTAGAAAGGAATTGGATATTTAAGTAAGAAAAAAGATGACAGAGAAGCAGGGCTTTGGGTTATTTAGGTAGCTCTTTCACAGAGTTTGCATAGGTGTGGTGGGCCTAGTGTCTGTTATCTTTGCTGTGTAATTCTGTGAATTCGAACACTCATTTGGAATTTGTATTTATTTTATCTTGCATTTTGCTTTGGTCTGAAAGTGATATTTTCCTTTTCTGACTTGCTCTCATTGTATTAACTTTCACTTTTATCTCTCCTTGCTCATTTCTGCTCTAATCTCCTTATTTGAGCTGTGCCTCAAATCGTATCCAGGGATCCCTGCCAGAATTTTCTTAAGCCCTCTCAACGTAATTAAATGGATTGGCAATCTTTTTTGCAATTATTAAATGTAAGTCCTAACACCACCTTGCAGCTAATAGTACTGCCTGTTGGTTTCATTGCAATGCGCATTAACCACTGGAATTCAGGTTTAGGTCGTTCTGGGATAACGCACGATTCGGCAGCACGATTTGGCTATAACCTCGTTGAAGGTTTAAGTTTGCTCGCTGAGCTGCAAGGTTCATTTCCAGATGTTTCGTTACCCTACGAGGTAACATCTTCAGTGGGCCTCAGACGAAGCAATGCTTAAAATTCCTGCTTTCTAT
>NC_057714.1:75090396-75097248 GCF_004010195.1 Chiloscyllium plagiosum
ACTAGTGAGAGAGGGTCATGTCTTTTTGTGGCTGTCTGGTGTTCATGTATCCTCGTGGCTAGTTTTCTGCCTGTTTGTCCAATGTAGTATTTGTTACATTCCTTGCATGGTACTTTGTAAATGACATTAGTTTTGCTCATTGTCTAGGGTCTTTCAAGTTAATTAGGCTGCTGTTTTAGTGTGTTGGTGGGTTTGTGGGCTACCATGATGCCAAGGGATCTGAGTAGTCTGGCAGTCATTTCTGAGATGCCTTTCATGTAGAGGAGAGTGGCAAGGGTTTCTGGGCGTATTTTGTCTGCTTGTTTGGATTTGTTGCTGAGAAATCGGCGGATTGTGTTCATTGGGTACCCGTTCTTTTTGAATACATGGTATAGGTGATTTTTCACTGCTCTGCATAATTCCTCTGTGCTGCAGTGTGTATTGGCTCGTTGAAATAATGTTGTGGTGTAGCTTCGTTTGTAGGTGTTGGGATGATTGCTTCTGTAGTTCAGTATTTGGTCCGTATGTGTTGTTTTCCTGGAGACGCTGGTTTGAAGTTTCCCATTGGCTGTTTGCTCTACTGTGACATCTAGCAATGGCAGTTTGTTGTTTTCCGACTCTTTTTTTTTTCCTCTCCCCTACATCTAAGACATCTCGGAAATGACTGCCAGACTACTCAGACCCCTTGGCATCATGTTAGCCCACAAACGCACCAATACACTAAAAGAGCAGCTAATGAACTTGAAAGATCCATCCTAGGACAAGCCAAACAAAGACACGCATGAGAATTCCTAGAAGCATGGCATTCCAACTGGAACTCTATCAACAAACCCTTCGAGTTATACCCCATCTACTACCCCCTGAGAAAAGGAACAGGGTGTATAATGGTATTTTGGACAACGCTTACCTCCGTTCACAATTTACAAGGTTTTGCGAGAACACAACCATGGTGTTATAGGAGAACTACCTGTACTCAGGGCAAGTATAACTTAGTGTGTTAGTTAGTTACCTAGGGGTAATTCATTGAGTTGGACTGGCTGAGCCTGCACATTTCAGCAAGTGTCTTTTCCAGGGAGTAGAGAGACTACTTTGGTATTTCTGAACAGAACAATTTTTTTTTCCCCTTGTAACATGACATCGGTGAGGCACTGTGTTTTGCGCTGGTCATCCTACAACTCTATGATGAGGACATTTATCCTTTTAGATCCTTTGCCTCCTTGCATTCTGCAAAATGTTTATCATATCTGGCCAAAACTTGCAGCCGTCATAAAATCGGAGGAGGACATTGAGTAGGAAGGAAATAATAACATGGAGGGGTGTCTGAGTAAGGGGTTTGAATGTTCTTGACACCTCTGACCTGCATCGTTGATTGTCATGGTTTTAAGTTGCTTGGTCACTGACTGCATGTGTTTTTTTTGCTTTCCTTTTGTTTCGGGGGATATACAGTGCATCTATTGCTTTTGTCTTTGTTTGAACCCTGTTGGCGACTTAATGTGAAAAGGTATTCTTTCAAAATTCTGCACGAGATTTGTGCTGTTGGCAATATCAAGTCTCCATGGTCCAAACCAATACTATGTATGTAAATTGGTATATGATTAATGAAGGGGACCTTCCCCTATCTCCAGACAGAGTAGAAAAATGGACCTCAAAACGTTACTTCTGTCTTTGTTACTCTTTTAACTTCAGTGTATTCCTCTTCTGTCACCTCATTTCCTGAATGTTGAATTCCACCTATTCATCTTCCATAATACACATCAATATACTTACTTTTATACTTGGTTGTTTTTTTTCTCCTCCAGGGTCAAAAAGCTCAGATTTTTTTGATTTGTTTCCTCATGACTGGGCCCTTTGCATCTTGTGGTCTTTCTCTCAACTAACTCCAGTGTTTGAACGACAAGAACTTTGCACAGTAGTATGCAAGACTGTTCTTGTTTGACTCGAGCGCTGTGTAGTTCATTACATCCTGTCCATTAAATTTTAATATGCCATTTGCTGATGGCTTCTCTGCAATGATTGGATATGTTAGGCACTGAGTTTAATAAAGCCTTTCAATCTCTCTCCGTTCCATGATCCATGTCATTTGTGAACTCTGTATGATGTCGTTTTTCTTTTAAATCTAATTCTCTGTCCATATCAAATCTTGGCAAGCCAGTTGGATTGGATTGAGTTTGTTAGTTAAGTTGGAAACATTTGTATTTTTAAAAATTGATTACTTACTCCTCTATTAATCATTTAGGCCAAAAGACTGCTTAAGATCTATCATGAAAAGAGTGAATCACAAAGATCCTCATGTTGCTATGCAGGCACTAACTGTAAGTACTATCTGTTACTTCTAAGAGACTGTTATTCGTCCTTTTCTCTGCAACAGCTTTAGCCCACCTTCAGAGTTTCTCTGTTATGATGCAGTATTATTTGTGTCTTGGGACTACAAACTTTGATACTTTTTGTATTCTGGTCCGTATTGAGATAGTACTCACTGCTGTCAAGGTGGTGCTATTTTCATTGATCATCTCTGTCATAATTTGAAATGTGTTCATGATTGAATTGTTTCTTTAAAGCTGCTCGGAGCATGTGTGTCAAACTGTGGCAAAATCTTTCACCTTGAAGTTTGCTCAAGAGACTTTGCAAGTGAAGTGAGCAATGTCTTAAATAAGGTAAATATTTTTGTACTTTTTGATGCAATTATTTTTCTTAAGTTACAGCAAATTTTGGAGAATTATCAGTTGTAGTTAGGCTATATCAGAAAAATAAGGCAGTTACTAAACTCTTGCTCAGCTATTTCTTCATTTGTTGATCTGATCGTTATTTGAATATTAAAGATTGCTTTCTTGTAATCAAGAATGCTATTGTCTGTTGTTGTTAAGAGGCTGAAGTGAAGATTTGAGAGTAGGGACAGGCTAATAAATATATTTCTGGTGCTATAATATATTCATTGTTTGCACATTTTCTTGTTTTACATTCTATGAATCTGTGACACACTGATCTAAATCTCTTTTGAATATAAAGATTAAACTTATCCACATTGAAAATAATTTTTAAGAAGGAATTTCCAGAAATTTTAGAAGTAGCCTAGGTGTAATATTAAATAATTTATTTAAGTTCAATTGTGGCAATGCCAGTTAACAACTGAAATCTCAAATTATGAATGTAATAGCTCCCAGGAGTTTATTTTTAGCACTGGAGTGGTTGGACTTTATTTATGTTTTAAAAAAAGTTTCTTTTCTTCTCTGTCACCATTCACTTAGCCCTTACTATCATATGCATCATTCTTCATATCTCGGAGAGGAATCCAGTCCATTTCCTGATTCCAATCAGTATTGCGCTAAGCCAGTTTCTGCATGTTTCACAGTGGTACGTGACTTTGCTTGACATGATGTGGAGAATTTTTAATACTTTTAGAGTAGGGGAGATAAAGATGTATTGGCAATTAAAATAACAGATTTTATTATAAAAACAAAGTATCTTTCCTCTGTTCAGCCCTAAAAACAAGTTTAGAATTGTTCCAGTTCAGGTTCTGCATGATCAATAGGTTACTTTCTAGGAATTCGTTATCTCTCAAGCCTACAAAAGAATCCCAGGAAGTTTGCAAATCATCTGATTATTGTTATTTGGAGTTCAGCATGCTGTGACTGAAAAAAATTAAATATCTATGGATTTCAATGTTTAGTTAGTTCTTTCTTGTTTTGCATATGTTTAAGACACTCCTGTACTAACGATCATGTCTCTTGATTTGTCAATATCCCTGGGAGAGGGAATTGCCATCCTCGCACAGATATTGAAGCCATTGAGTTAGTCTCAGCTCTTTGACAAAGCCTGCATGTTGTGGTTTTTTTTATTATTGCACTCACTGACTAATGTACAATAGGATCCATAATGATATCTTTAAGGTTCCAGTGTTATTGGGAGCTTCCTAGGAGTTGAGAAACATAAAAGGTCCCTCAAGGTGGCACAGTGGTAATATTTGAAATAAGATAAAATACAACCATGCTGTCAATTATGTAGTCCAGCCTTTTTTGTAACTTTTCACTTTTGAGACTAATGCTTCTGTTAATGTATGTTTCCCATGGGAGTTTTCTGACGAGGCAAAACCTTGCAATGTGTGAGATTTTAAAAATAATTGCAGAGAATCCTAATCCAGGGAAAACTTGTGATTTTGTTTTGTTAATGAGAGTAGTGACCATTAACAGGAAATATTTTTGTCAAAGTTATGAGCAATTTAGAGCTAATTTAGTTTCTTTTTCTCAAATGTAGAGTCTTCCTCTGTTCCCAAATTCCTGAAGTTGTGTACTTCTAATTTTGTCCAATTTCTTCATTTGTAAGTCCAGTTTTTCATAGATAAGTGGTTTTGCTACTATTCCTCTGCTGATTTAAGTGGATTGAAGAATTTAATTGATCACACTGCTAAAATGCAATACTGCTATTCTTCAAATAAAGAAGACAATTGGCATTTTTAGTTACTGGACTTGGATATGGTGACATCGAGCAGTTTACCTTAATCAGGCCAGATCTTCTGACCTTTTTTCATGTTTGTTATTGATCATTCTTAATAATGGACTTCAGTCAAAATTGTATATTGATATTGGAAAAAACTAAATCCATCTTCCAGATACGGTTTAAAGATAGACCATACATGAAGGTTAGATTATGGCTGGACTTAAGTACATATTTCAATCATAATTCTTCAATGTTATGCTAGAGATGCAAAGTAACTGTGTCTGAAATGAAGTGCAGTAAATTTGAAAATATCTCCCAAAAAAACTAATACACAATATTAGTGGCTGTTAATTGTTACTCTTGTAGTTTTTGATGTTATGAAAAATGTTTCAAAGTGAGTTTCAGACTTGTGTTAATTTTAAAATAAATTAGAAAGAATTGTGGCCTTTTGGGAAGGATTGTTATCACACATATTTTCTTTTTTAAAATTTCAGTTGGACGATTATAGCTAGCATCTGTTCCTGTCCATGGACACAACTTAAATACGCACGATGGAGATCTCAGTCAGAATTAGGGGTCACCTTCTAAGGAGAAGGCTATTTAGTACTGAGATGAGGAGAAGAATCTTCACCCAGAAAGTGATAAGCTTGTGGAATTCTCTGTCACAGGAAGTGGTTGAGTGTTTTGAAGGGGGAGTTAGATCTTGTTCCTAGGAGTCCAAGGGTATGAGGCAAAAGTAGGACCAAAGTCCTGAATTGGATGACCAGCTGTGATCCTGTTGAATGGCAGAGCAAACTTAAAGGGCTGAATGGCCTATTTCTGCTCCTATTTTCTATGTGTCGAGATGAATTTTTTTTTCTGAAGGACGTTAATCTGTGAAATTCTCTTTCCCAGAAAGCAGAGGAGCCTGCATCATTGAATTTGCAGATTGAAGTAACATACAATGCAAGCCTCTTCTATGATGGACTGGTTGATAATGAGAGTGTCTTCATTCTAAACTACAAATTTTATATTAAATATATTTATACTGAAAAATATATTTTTTAAAATATTGCAACAAATACAAAACAATATAATTCAAAATAATACAATGAAAGAACACCAAAAAAAGGTAAAAAACCCAAACTGCCCTCATGTACAAATGTATAAATATTGATAGAAAAATACATATAAATAGAAAACTCAAACTAACTACTTAAATAAATAGTAACTCAGTTCAGCCAAGCAAAACACTCACTCTCAAATATCAAGAGCATTAGTTTTCACATATTCATATATTCACAGATGTCCCTCCTTGGATATTGGACTCGTAAAACACAATAGTTACAGCTTTTTAAAAGTCCTAATTAGTATGGTGGACAGATGTGTATGGTATTCCTAAAAGGGCTGCCATGCCTTTATAAAAATTCTGAGTTTTGTGATGTACAATACTTGAGACAATCCAAGGGGATATGCTCCATAACAATCTTCCGCCAACCCGACAGGCCCGGGGGATTTTCGGATACCCAACCCAACAAGATATTCTTTCTTGCGCAGAAAGCAAGGATGTTGAAAAGTTTTTTCTTATGCGCATCTACAGGGAATACACTGGGCAGGCCAAGAAGAAGAGAGATCGGGTCCTTCTCCACCCTTACACCCAAAATCCTCTCCATTGCACCTGCCTCAGTGCTCCAGTATGTTTGAAGCCTACCACAGGACCAAAGACAATGGGTAAGAGTGCCCATACTAACTCTACACTTGGGGCATGTTGAAGATACCCCTGGTTTAAATTTTGACAAACAATCCAGAGCCAAGTGGACCCTGTGGAAATCTTCAACTTTAAAGCGTAGATCCTATTGCAAATTGATATCTTACTTGCGTTTTCCTAAATATCTTCCCATGCCTCTGAGGAGACCTCAATGCCTAGCTCTCTCCCACACCCTGCAGAGTCTATTGAACTCATCTGAGGGGATGCCCCCCAATTGACGATACAAAGTGCTGACAGAAAGTGTACTCTCTTAGTCCTGAGCACCCTCCTCTCTATGTCAGATTTGTAGGGATCAGTCAAAAGTGTAGACTTTTTTGAATAGAATCCCTAATTTGAAAAAAAATGAGAGGTCCTTGTTAGATGACTCGTATTTCTGTGCTAACTGATCAAAGGACACATTATATTTCCCTCAAATAAATTACCCATGCAAGACACACCTTTAGCTGCCCAACGTTTGAGTCAGTGCAGGAGAGAGAGAAAACCTGCACAGTTACTGCCTTTGCTGTTTGACTTTGTGTATCGCTGGGCATCGGAGTGCATCTGGGAAAATTAACAAACAGTGAAATTCACAACTAATCTTGGAGGAACTGTTGGGCGAAGTTCACAGCACAGAATCTGATAAGTTAATTGTTGTTTTAAGTCTGTCCAAGAGAAAGGCTGCAGTAGTGGGTACAGTGGATTCTTTCTTGATT
>NC_057714.1:75098298-75099703 GCF_004010195.1 Chiloscyllium plagiosum
GAATTTGCAACAGCAACAGTATGTGATGGATGGCAGTTATAGAAAGGGGGGAAAGTTTCAGATACAGTCACATAGATGGGTTAACTCCAGGAAGGGTGAGAGAGGTAGGCAACTAGAGCAGGAGTCTTTTGTGGATATACCCATTTCAAACAGGTATGCTGTTTTGGGAAATGGAGGGGGGGATGGATTCTCAGGGGAACGTAGCACGAACAGCCAAGTTTCTGGTATTGAGACTGGCTCTAATGCAAAGAGGGGTACGTCGGCTTCCAAGAGATCAATTGTGTTAGGGGATTCTGTAGTCAAAGGTATAGACAGATGTTTCTGTGGCCAACAGAGAAAAAGCAGAATGGTGTGTTGTTTCCCTGGTGCCAGGATCAAGGATGTCTCAGAGAGGGTGTAGAATGTTCTCACGGGGGAGAGGGGCCAGCAGGAGGTCATTGTCCACATTGGAACCAACGACATTGGAAGGGAAAAGGTTGAGACTTTGAAGGGAGATTAGAGAGTTAGGTAGAAATTTAAAAAGGAGGTCCTCAAGGGTAGTAATATCTGGATTACTCTCAGTGCTACGAGCTCGTGAGGACAGGAATAGGAGGATAGAGCAGATGAATGCATGGCCGAGGAGCTGGTGTATGGGAGAAGGATTCACATTTTTGGATCATTGGAATCTCTTTTGGGGTAGAAGTGACCTGTACAAGAAGGATGGATTGCACCTAAATTGGAAGGGGACTAATATACTGGCAGGGAAATTTGCTAGAACTGCTTGGGAGGATTTAAACTAGTAAGGTGGGGGGGAGGGACCCAGGGAGATAGTGAGGAAAGAGATCGATCTGAGACGGGCACAGTGAGAACAGACGTGAGTCAAACAGTCAAGGTAGGACTAATAAATTAAACTGCATTTATTTCAATTCAAGGGACTTAACAGGGAAGGCAGATGAACTCGGGGCATGGTTAGGAACATGGGAGTGGGATATCATAGCAATTACAGAAACATGGCTCAGGGATGGGCAGGACTGGTAGCTGAATGTTCCAGGATACAAATACTACAGGAAGGATAGAAAGGGAGGCAAGAGAGGAGGGGGAGTGGCATTTTTGATAAGGGATAGCATTACAACTGTGCTAAGGGAGGATATTCCTGGAAATACATAGAGGGAAGTTATTTGGGTGGAACTGAGAAATAAGAAAGGGATGATCACCTTATTGGGATTGTATTATAGACCCCCCAATAGTCAGAGGGAAATTAAGAAACAAACTTGTAAGGAGATCTTAGCTATCTGTAAGAATAATATGGTGGTTATCGTAGGGGATTTTAACTTTCCAAACATGGACTGGGACTGCCATAGTGTTAAAGATTTAGATGGAGAAGAATTTCTTAAGTGTGTACAAGACAATTTTCTGATTCAGTATG
>NC_057714.1:75100866-75148258 GCF_004010195.1 Chiloscyllium plagiosum
AAGCAAATCTTAGCAGGACTTATACACTTTAATGGTAAGGTCCTAGGGAGTGTTGCTGAACAAAGAGACCTTGGAGTGCAGGTTCATAGCTCCTTGAAAGTGGAGTCGCAGGTAGATAGGATAGTGAAGAAGGCATTTGGTATGCTTTCCTTTGTTCCTTTGGTCAGAGTATTGAGTAAAGGAGCTGGGCGGTCATGTCGCAGCTGTACAGGACATTGGTTAGGCCACTTTTGGAATATTGTGTGCATTTCTGGTCTCCTTCCTATCGGGAAGATGTTGTGAAACCTGAAAGGGTTCAGAAAAGATTTACAAGGATGTTGCCAAGGTTGGAGGATCTGAGCCACAGGGAGAGGCTGAACAGGCTGGGGCTGTTTTCACTGGAGCTTCGGAGGCTGAAAGGTGACCTTTATAGAGGTTTATAAAATCATGAGGGGCATGAATAGGTCAAAGTCTTTTCCCTGATGTGCGGAAAGTCCAGAACTAAGGGGCATAGGTTTAGGGTGAGAGGGGAAAGATATGAAAAGGACGTAAGGGCAACTTATTCACATAGAGGGTGGTACATGTGTAGGATGAGTTCCCAGAGGAAGTGGTGGAGGCTGGTACAATTGAAACATTTAAAAGGCATCTGGATGGGTATATGAATAGGAAGGGTTTGGAGGGATATGGGACAGATTAGGTTAGGATATCTGGTTGACATGGACGAGTTGGACTGGAGGGTCTGTTTCCGTGCTGTAAATCTCTATGACTCTAAGTGGCGCATGTGTTGAAGTTAGATATTCTTACAGAGATTAAACTTTCAGATGCTGTATTCAATAGCTGCTGTGTTCTGAGGCAAAAGCAGTACATTTTTATAAAGACAAATTCTGACCGCATCAGAAAGCTCCACATGAACCTAAATGGAGTATTACTTGAATGATAGGTTTTGACTCATCAGGCTATGTTGGTGCTTTGCCAGGGAAAACTAATAGCACTGCTCTGATGTAAGAAGTTTTACTTTTTTTTCCCCTTGGGAAATGGACAACACTGGGTGTATTGTTATTCATCCTTAATTGCTTTTGAGAAGGCAGTGGTGAGCTGCCCTTTTGAACTGCAGTCTGTGTTGTTTAGCTCTGCCCCCATTGCTATTAAGAAGGGAGTTCCAGAATTTTGATCCAGTGACAATGAAAGAATGGTGATATAATTCCTAGATAGAATGATCCATGGCATGGGGATGAACCCAAAGGGTGATGTTATCATGTGTCTGCTGCCCTTTGCTTTGTAGATTTTAGATTTTTTTTGTGGGTTTGGAGGCTTGATAAGATATTGCAATTTGTCTTGTAGATGCTATACACTGCTGCCACTGTGTATCAATGTTAGAAGGAGTGAAGCTTAAAGGTCTGTGCATTTGACCTCTCTGAGGCATTTAGACTAATCTTGGTTATTTTTTAGTAAATATTTGAATCTTACTAAGTAGGTTTTCATCCTATTTTCAGGACTTGCAGACCAGACCTAAGCATTTGCAGGTTTTCCAGAAGAGTCATTTATTTCATTTTCACTTGGGTAGTCCTCTGCTGGGAAACTATTACAAAATACCTACTCTGTCTAATCAAAATACTAATGCTGTACTATACCCAGCACAGGCATAAGCTGACTTGACAGTATGAGACTGCTCCAGGATATCGTATTAGGGCACAGACCTCCTTTTTCCTATCCAATGAATCTGAGTATTCACGACCTATCTTGTTCTTTTTTTATTTTAACTTTGGCGTACAAAGCTGTCTCGGTCAGCCTGATGAAGGGCTTTTGCCCAAAATGTCGATTTCGCTGCTCCTTGGATGCTGCCTGAACTGCTGTGCTCTTCCAGCACCACTAATCCAGAATCTGGTTTCCAGCATCTGCAGTCATTGTTTTTACCTCTGGTCTTTTCGAGCTAGCTGTCATAAAGAGCTTGAGAACATTCCTTGCGTGTTTCCTGTTTTCTTTGCTCTGCTGATTTTTGCTAAAGTTGTCATTCAGAACAAAGTTTTATGATTTATAAACACAGAAACGAGGACAAGGAGTAAACCATTTGGCCCTTATAGCTTGTTCTGCCATTCAGTAGTATAATGGTAGATCCTCAACCTCATTGGTGTATTCCTGCTTTCTCCCCATAACCCTTGATGCCTTTAAAGTTGAGAATTAATCTGTCTTTCTCGTGAATATAATTGGTTACGACCTCCACAGTCTTCTGTGGTGGTGAATTCTACAAGTTCGCTATCTTTTGTCTGAAGAAACTTTTCCTTGTCTCGATTCTAAATGACCCACCCCATAAATTGAGATTGCATCCCCTATTCTAGACTCCCCAACCAGAGGAAAAGATCCTCCTTGCATCTCGTTTGTCCTGTTCTGGTAAAACGTTGTATGTTTAAATCCGATCTCCTCTCATCCTCCTAAACTCTAGCTAATACCAATGTCTCCTTGTAGGACTGTCCTGCCATCTCTATTATCAACCCAGTGAACCTCTGCTGCACTGCCTGTATGGCAAGTCTATCCTTTCTTCGGTAGGGATCCAAACTGCACTCAAAACTACAGGCATGGTCTCATCAAGGCCTAGTATAACTGCAGTGAGACATGCCCACCTCTGAACTTGAATCCTATTGTGATAAAGACCAATGAGTCATTTCCCTTCCTAATTGCTTGCTGCACAATCCTGTCTATTTTCATTGACTGTATAAGGTCACCTAGATCCCTTTGTGCCTGCAAAGATTGCCTATGAAATCTGTTGAGATAGTGATCTAAGGAACCCCTTACCTTCCCTAGCCTTTCTTTTCTTCCCATGCCAAAGTTGAGCTGCATTCAAAAGGTGAAGAAGACCATCTGTGATATTTGTTGATACCCTGCGATATCGCGTCATAACCATGAAACAGCATGGAAACAGACCCTTCAATCTAACTTGTCCATGCTGGCCAGACATCTCCATCTCACCTAGTCCCATTTGCCAGCATTTAGCCTATATCCCTGTAAACTCTTCCTATTCATTTACCTATCTAGATGCCTTTTGAATGCTTTAATTATACCAGCCTCCTCCACAGGATAGGGGCTGCACAGTGGCTCAGCAGTTAGCACTGTTGTCTCAGCGTTAGGGACCTGGGTTCAATTCCTGCGCGGGCGACTGTCTGTGTGGAGCTTGCACGTTCTCCCAGAGTCTGCTTAGGTTTCCTCCCACACTTCCGAAGATGTACAGGTCAGGTGAATTGGCCATGCTAAGTTGCCCATAGTGTTAGGTGCATTAGTCAGGGGTAAATATAGAGTATGGGAATGGGTCTGGGTGGATTACTCTTCAGAGGGTCGGTGTAGACTTATTGGGCCGAAGGGCCTGTTTCCATACTGTAGGGAATATAATCTAATCACTTTCTGTGGCAGCTTGTTCCACACATGCACCCCTCAGGTCCTTTTTGAATCTTTTCCCATCTCACTTTAAACCTATGTCCTCTAGTTTTGGATTCCCCCACCCAAGTAAAAAGATATTGTCTATTCACCCAATCCATGTCCTCATGACTTTATAAACTGCTATAAGGTCACCCCTCAGCCTCTGATGTTCCAGTGAAAATAGCCTCAGCCTATTCAGCCTGTCCCCATCACTCAAACCTTCCAGTCCCAGCAACATCCTTAAATCTTTTCTATACCCTTCCTAGTTTAGAAACATCTTTCCTATAAAAGGGTGACGGGAGTTGTACACAGTATTCTAGAAGTGGCCTCACCAACGTCCTGTACAGCCACAACATGGCATCCCAGCTCCTATACTCTATGCTTGTGCCAGTGAAGACAAGTGTGTCAAATGCTGCCTTCACTACCCTGTCTACCTGCAACTCCACTTTCAAGGAACTATGCACCTGATCTGTTGGATGACTTCAGGTTACGAAATAAATTAACTGATATCAACTCAGTTACATTAATCACAGTTTAGAATAGCTTCTTAATTATGTATTGCATCTTTAATTTCATTTCAGGGTCACCCAAAAGTCTGTGAAAAACTGAAAGCCCTCATGGTAGAGTGGGCAGAGGAATTTAAGAATGACCCTCAACTTAGTCTTATATCCGCTATGATAAAAAACCTGAAAGAACAAGGAGTTACATTCCCTGCAGCAGGTTCTCAGGTAGTTTTTTTGTGTGTTTGTATTGGCTGAATGAATTGCTCACTCTGTAGCTTAAGCTCAATATTTGTCCGTCACTGTTGAGGAAGAAAAACTGTCAAGATATGCATTTGAGACCTTGGTTTAAGTTACCTTTTATTAACAATGATGTTTATCTCTAACTATATTGTTGAGATAGGCTGCAGAACAGGCAAAGGCGAGCCCTGCTTTGGTGGCAAAAGATCCAAATGTAACAGCAACCAAAAAAGAAGAGGAAGACTTAGCAAAAGGTGAGTTCACTCAAAATCCTTCTGCTGCATTAGTTTAGATCCTAGGGGGCAACTTTTTAACACAGAGGGTGTCGCTTGTATGGAATGAGCTGCCCGAGGAAATGGTACAATTAGAACATCTGGCTGGTTACATGAATAGGATGGGTTTAGAGGAATATGGGCCGAATGCTGGCAAATGGGACTAGATAGGTTAAGATATCTGGTCGGCATAGTTGGGTTGGACTGAAGGATCTGTTTCCATGCTGTACATCTCTGATTCTATGACTATGAGATCAATACGACATTTTAAAAACTTAAAAGGAGATAGCAGCACTTTTACACCTATGCTGTTATTAGTTGATCCAAACCGCCAGCAACTTATGTAGCATACTTACTCATTATAAGGCACTTTGGGTGTTTCAAACAGGATACCATGTAATAACTCGGATAAAAATGTTTTGAGGCACAGCTAGAATTGTAAGAGTTGAGGATACTTTTAAATTTGGAAGATATAAAAGATAGGTAGGGGAGTATATAAAGGGCATCCTAAAATGTAAAATGATGATGGTTGACAATATTGTTGTATCAAGACTGAATTATTCTGAATCTGAGTCTCCTATCATTTATTCATATATACAGGGAGATTCAGCATAACAATTATAACACCAACTCTGCAAAATTACATAATTCAGGCTTTAATCAGAATCTAATGTCTTGAGTTCTTTACGCACTTATGAATAGAGAACAAGAGTAGGCCCTTCGAGCCTACTCTGCCATTTAGTAAGATCGTGACTTCTGATTTTAGCTCAACTCTACGTTCCTGCATACCCCCGATAAACTTTCCATCCCTGTGGGAATCAAGAATCTATTTACATCTGCCTTGATTCCTCATCTCTATTATTTTAAATGGGCATTCCCTTTTTAATATTTACAATTCCTACCACATTTGACCAGGTGTCTGATATAGACTACTTTTTCCCCATAATATATATAATTTTAATGCACAGTGGCACAATGGTTTTTAATCCCCTCAATGCAAAGTGGCACACTGGTTAGCACTGCTGCCTCACAGTCCCAGGCTCCCAGGTTCGATTCTAGCCTCAGGCGACTGTCTGTGTGGAGTTTGCACATTCTCCCCTTGTATGCATGGGTTTCTTCCCACAGTCAGGCATATCTCTATTTTATTGATGTCCTTTGTTACCTGTGCTAATTGTGTGCCCTGTTGGTTCCCCTACCCCGTGTTTTCTGTATATCTGTGTTCCCTTAGTTCTGACTTTTTCAGTTAGCGTTTTAGGAAATTTTAACCCTTAATTAAGTAAAACTGATTCAAACTAAGTTTATGCCTTTGCTTCTGGAGGTAGAAGCAAATGTGTAGACATCTGGATTTAGAAGAGCAGAAGGTATAATTCCACACTGAGCTGGAGGAATAGAGGAGTATAGCCATGGAAGAGTTTGTTAAACAAGGTTTTGAAATAAAACTACCAAAGCTGAAGAGTCAGTGAGTGTCAGAGTATACTTTGGTGATGGCTGAACAGGTCTGAACATGTGCAAAGATGCTGATAGTTACCTAAAGAAGATAGGAATTGGTAGGTGAACAAAAAACCATCTTTTTCATTTTGAATTATTTCTTGTATCATATGGTAGTTGTATGATCCACAATTTAAGGAGTTGTTAACTAGATATGGCAACCAATTTTTACCACTGTCTAAAAGAGCCATGTACATGAAGTAAGCGAAGTCAGCTCATGATGGAATCTTCTGACACCCATAAAAATGTTCACAGATTTTCACAGCCTCAGGACAGCACAAAGTACTTTACAAATAATGGGATACTTCTAAAGTGTAGGCATTCAGCAATGTAATATGGTGGCACAGTGGTTAGCACTGCTGCCTCACAGTGCTAGAGACCTGGGTTCAATTCCCACCTCAGGCAACTGTCTGTGTGGAGTTTCCTTCGGGTGCTCCGGTTTCCTCCCACAGTCCAAAAAATGTGCAGGTTAGGTGAATTGGCCATGCTAAATTGCCCGTAGTGTTAGGTGAATGGGTAAATGTAGGGGAATGGGTCTGAATGGGTTGCTCTTCAGAGGGTCGGTGTGGACTTGTTGGGCCGAAGGGTCTGTTTTCACACTAAGTAATCTAATCAATGTCCATTTGTTTTTGGGGTAAATGTTGTCTCAGAACATCAGAGATATCTTCCCTGCTCTTCAAATTATGTCCTGAGATCATTTATGTCTACCTGAGTGAGTAAACGGAATGTGGTGCCAATCAAACAGCCTGCTTTGTCCTGGATAGTGTCAAGCTTCTTGAGTGTCAGAGCTGCACTCACCCAGGCAATTGGAGCGTATTCCATCACACTCCTGACTTGTACCTTGAAAATGATGGACAGGTTTTGAAAGTCCGGAGGTGAGTCACTCATTGCAGTATTGCTAATGAGCGCTAATACATGCACTTACAGTAATTGCAAGCATTATGTGGAAAATGGAACATAAAAGATGCTCCTTGTCAATGTGATTAGACACTGTAATGGAGTTTGTGATTCGCCTCCTATGGTTCATGAATTGGTGGGCTAATTTAATAATTGTAATGGTATAGCTCATAAATTTATTTTCAGAGATTGTATGATTTCAAACCCGATGGAAGTTGACTATTTTAAAGATGCTTGAATTAAATTTGCACTGACCCCACCTCTATCTGAAAACTATGGTGTTTTCCAATTCACCCATATGATGTAAGAGCGTAACTAAGAGCAGGAGTAAGCAGTTCAGCCGGCTCCGCCATTTAATACGATTGTGGTTGATCTCATCATGGCCTCCACTTCATTTTCCTTGCCCATTCCACTTTAACTAATTACTAATTAAAAATCTTCTATCTCCTCAAATTTATTCAGTGACTTGGTGTCCATTGTACCCAGGCATATTGAATTGCACGAATTCACAACCCTTTGAGAGAAATTATTCTTTATCTCAGTTTTAGCTTGAAGAGCAGCAGATTTAAAACCATGATCTCTCGTTCTAGATTGCCCCACAAAAGGAAGTACCTGTTCTGTCTACTTTGTCAGTCCCCTTTAGCATCTTAAATACTTCGATCAGATATGTTCTCATCCTTTTAAACATTAGGAAATAGCTGCCTAAATAGCTCAATCTCTCCTGGGAAGACAAGCCTTTCATCTCTGAAGTTATCTAGTGAACTTTGTCTGAACTGTCTCCAATGCAAATACATCCTTCATCAAGTAAATAGGACCAAAACTGTACAGAGTACTCTTTTGATTTGTTTTTTTTCTCACCAATGCCTTCTCCGATTGCAACCATGCTTCCCCACTTCTCTCCTCCACTCCTTTAGCAATAATTACCGATCTTCCATTTGCCCCCTTTATTACCTGCTGTACCTGCATATTAGCTTTTCATGACCCATGCATAAGGACACCTGGATTCCTCTGCACCAAATATCTTGAAGTTCGTTCTAAATAATTTGCCTTTTTTTGGTTCTTCTGACCAAAAATGGATAACCTCACATTGACCAACTTAAACTTCATCTGCCAACTTTTGGCCCATTCACCTAACCCATCCACATTCATTTGTAAATTCCCTAATCCTAAATTGTAACTTACTTTCCCACCTCTTCTACTGCCATCTGCAAATTTGATTATAGACATTCTATCCATGCAACAGTTGGTGTCCAAGGGCCAAATTAGCTTTTGCTTCCAAACCAGAAAGACCCATTTTATCCTGATTCTTTGCTTTCTGTTATGTAACCAATCCTCTATCCATTAACGTTACCTATTATCCCTAACCTCGTGTGATGTGGGATCATATTCAAATAACGACCGAAATTGGTGAATGGCGAAAATAGCCTCTTTATTTAGCGCTTGCACTGACCCAAGTTTGAGGAAGCGATAGAATCCCGAAATACAGTTCTTACAATAACTTCTTTATACACAGTTCTTATATATATTAAAATTCCATTACTATGGTGTTACATTTTTTTGATCTATTGTACACAATTGTTTGGGTGACTTCTGTCCTGGAAATAGGAGATGATTTAAACATTTGCTAAGTGCTGGCTGCTACTCCTGATAGGATTAAGTGTGGTCTGTCCGGTTTGCTTGCATAAGTTAAGTTTAAGTTAGTAAATGTTAGTAAAAGTGTTAGGCCTATATGCTCTCAATAAGTTAGGAATTATACATTTTCTTAAAAATAAAGGATATTAAATTGACTACTGCAGCAGAGTCAAGAGGTTTGTTTATTGTTTGCCGGTGTGAGTTTCATTCATTCATGCAGTTTCACGCAAGCATTGTTTTAACAGTCAAGGGGATAGTGGCCCTGTTAAAAGGTATTCAACACGGACATGAAATTGAGGAAACTGCTTGGTGTTCTGTAATCTATTCAGGTCCGGAGAGACGGTTGGTGAGGGCCGATTAATATTATACTCTTTTGTGGAGACTTGATAGCGGGGAGTCATTCTTCTGAATACAGAATGTTACTCTATTGACACTTATTCAGAGGGAGCTTTTGATGTAGATATAGGTCCGATCAGGTGTGATAGGGTTGAAGGTGTGAGGAAGCAATAATGGGTTTGGAAGAAATCTTTTAATTTGTAAAAGTAAAATTTACTATAGAACTGTGGTTTTATGAATAAATGAATAAAAAAATGTGTCGTAGTAAAGAGTTATGAATAACTGAAAAGAGAACTGGGTACTCAATAAATACAGAGCCCTTGTGAGTGGGTTAGTAAGAGGTATGTATGAATGGAAACGCAGTATTTAGTAAATATAGCGAGCTGGTGAGTGACTTAGTGAAGATACCTATAACACAATATCTCTGTGATCACAGCTGTGTATTCAATTTTTTGTGTGACATCTTATTAAGTGCCTTCTGGATTTCAGATGCACTTCATCTAGAAGACCCTCATTGTCTGCTTTGTTTGTCACATCTTGAAGAACTCTATGAAATTATCAAACATAATTTATCCTACATAAAACATTATGACTCTGATGGATTGTGTTGACTTTCCAAATGTCTTATTACAAATTCATTAATAATGGATTCCAACAATTTCCCAAAGACAAATGTTAAACTGACTGGTTTGTATTTTCCTACTTTCTGTTTCACTCTCCTTTTGAATAAGGGCTTTGCTTCAGCTTTTTTCCAATTCACTGGAACCTGTCTGGAATTTTATAAGCAATGCATTACTGCAGTACTTTCTTTATGACTCGAGGATACATATCAGGTTCTGGCTGATATGTATTGTTCTGTCTGCCTTTAATTTTATAATTTACTCAGTGTGTTTTCCCTGTGATAGCAATTGTTTTAAGTTCTTACTTTTTTATAATCTGTGCATGACCTGTTAAAATAGGGATGGTTTCGGTGTCCTCCTCCATGAAAACTGAGGCAGAATATTGATTTAACATCTCTGCCATTTCTGTGTTCCCCACTATTAACATCCGTTCTCACACCCCTAATGCAGTACTTCCCAAGCTTTTCCCTATAAAGGCACAATACCATGAGGTGAACAATTTCATGACACACCGCGTTTTCATACTGCACATGTGGTAATGGGAGCCTGTGTATACACTGCTTTGGAGGCTTGCTTATCTGCAAATGATAGGGGCTCCTGGTGTCAGCAGATACTGCCTTCAATAATAGACACAGTGGCTCTGGAGGAAGCACAGACATGGCCGCGATGCTCAGCTAAAGCATACTGCTGCTCATGAATTTCATGCCACGTTTCCATAATCGTCAACTGATCATTCACATCTGTCTTTTTGTGCAGTTAACCCATTTATTCTGAATGCTATGCACATTCAGATACAAAGCCTTTAACTTTGTCCTAATATCAGGTTTCCCTAACCTTGTATGATTGCTTGGTGCAACATGATATTTTGGTATTCCTTTCGTTTTATGATCATAATTAGCTTCATCCTGACCTGCACTCCTCCTTTGTCCATATAGTTTTAACAAAATATTTTCCATACACCTGAACCACCTTACCATTACCACCACCAATATTCATTTTAAAACCCTGATTACTATAGCTGTACGATTCAGCGGCAATGATTATTCTAGACTGCGCACATGTGCACCTCTTTCCCCAGTATTGATGCCAATATCCCACGAATTTGAACTCCATTCATCCACACCAATTTTTGTGACATACATTTACTTCTTATTGACCCCATGCCATTTAGCTCATAGCTAGTAATCTGCTACCTTTTGTGGTTCTGCTTTATAATTTACTACCAAGTTACTTGTATTCCCTCAGCAGAACTTCTTTCCTATGTTGTCGGTACGTACCTGCACCATGACAACTGGATCTCTGCTGTCACAATTCTAAGTTCTTCTGCTGCTCAAATGTGATATACTGAACCCTGATGCCAAGTACGCAACACAACTTTCAGGACTCTTCATCCTGGCTTCAGAAAATAGACATTATTCTCCTAACAATACTGTCCCTAATTATAACTATACTCTCCACCCCTGGCTTAAATCACTCCTTGTCCCTATGTATGTTGTCACAACTGTTTTCAAAGGAATAATTAATGCTTATCAGTACACAATGAACACTGCTTTCAGGGAAAAGTTTCTCAGTATTTTCCAAAATGCCCTTTTGCAAAGTAGACCATAGTGTGTCCTTTGTTTAAAGTAACAATCACTCACGAGAGCTGCTTGAACTGATGTGAAGAAGGAAGAATACAATTCACTACCTTCAGTTTTCAAACTCAATTATCAAATGGATTTGATATCCTTCATTTTACACTCCAAGATTTTGTATATCCAAGATATGTACTGTCAAACAGTAATGCAATGGTAATTTTTTGTTGTCACTTGTAGGCTGAAGACAAGACCAAAGTATGTTGCTAAATTGAAAGTTTTGCATATAACTTACAGTTTTGCAGAGACATGATAATTTACTGATCATGTTGAGAAATTGTTTATAGAGAATAGAATATTTCCAACTTTAACATTGTGTTTTGGTTTCTGTTATTTTACAGCCATTGAATTGTCATTGAAAGAACAGCGACAGCAACAGACCGTTGTCTCTAATTTGTATCCAAGCACTCCGAGTCTTATGACAAGTAAATCTGAAGGTCGTAAGGTGCGAGCCATCTATGACTTTGAAGCTGCAGAAGATAATGAGCTCACCTTTAAAGCTGGAGAGATTATTACTGTACTAGATGACAGGTACATGGAAATAAATAGATAATGGATAGAGAAGGAGCACTCGAAGTAAAGCAGTCTTAAAAATACCTTAACTTGTAGTGTAGTTTGGTGGAAATTAAATGCAAGGAAAAATAGATGTTTGGTTAGAAAATTTATGCAAATTAGAGCTTGTACAAAAAAAATTAGTAAGTAAATGAAACAAGAGTGCAATAGAATAATGATTTAAAACCGCTGTGTCCTGAAATATGGCACTGAACTACGTAACCCTTCACTCACTGTCAATAGTGATCCAAATTGGTGGAAAGGTGAAACATATCAAGGGATTGGATTGTTTCCATCAAATTTTGTGACAGCAGACCTAACAGCAGAACCAGAGACATGTGAGTAATGAACATGTATTGATTAGTCCATTTATAGTTGTTTACTAAGTACAAAAATGAGTTCTAAAATTTATCATTACCAATAATTTTGCAAAATATTATTGGTAAATAATTTTCTTCCATTGTTAAGATCAAAACTTCAAAGTGTTTTCATTTAGTTAAACACAACTGTGAAGCTAACAGTATGTTTTACATGATTGTTCATTTTGGTTATTACTAAAGGATGGTTTATTCTTCACAGTGAAAATTGAGAAGAAAACTGTACAATTTAGTGACGAAGTTCAAGTTGAGACACTGGAACCAGAACTTGAACCTGTTTATGTTGATGAAGTAAGTATGTGCTATGCTTTACTATGATATGCAAACTACAGCCACTTGCGTTTGTGGCTGCTCAAGGAGCTATTAAGCATATGAAAGAGAGAGTTTTTAAAGAATGTCTTGAGAGAGGTACATTTTAAGGAGCATCTTGAGGGTGGATGAAGAATTGGAGAGGTTGAGAGAAGTGCTGAAGTTAATTCCAAACATTAGAACTTCAGCAATTGAAGAAACATCTGTCAGTTGCAGTGTGATTAAAATCTGGGATCTGCAAGCATAAGACATGCACAGTCATCTGGCTGGATTGGAGGCCATGTGGAAGTTGTTTAGTTGGCAAAATCAATACAAGTACTGAAAGTTGTGTCCTGTTATTCAGAAAAATTAATGCCATGCTGGAGGTCAGAACATGGTTTGCTTGTTTCTTTACTGTGATGTGAACCAAAGTTGAACTAACCATGACTTCAGCAGAACTTGAACTGTAAATTTTGTACTCCATTATGGTTTTGATTATAGATCTGCACAATCCTTGTACTAGCAAAAAAAAACTTGTGAATCATTATACAATCTTCCTTAGACAATTATGCAAAAAAACATTGAATATTTTGATTTAGACTGAGATTGTTGCTGTATTGGTCTTAGTACATGTTGTAAGTGCTAAATTTCATTGAATTCAATATCTTACTCTGTTTCTTCATCTATAGTTATAAGCTGGGAAATTGTTGAAGAATCTCCTGTATGGTTGATATGCTCATTTAGCACTATAAACTCTTTCATTCTTTCTTATAAATCTTGTCAGTTGTACAACATGTAGAATGTCTGAGCTCTAATGTAAGCTGGCATAATTTAGTTCAATGAGGAAGGAGGATATGCTGGTTCTATTCCACAAAACAAAATGGGGTAAAAATAAAAGAACAGTTAACTGCTGTTCAGATTCAGTAATTAAGCTTAGTGCCAAAGTTGTTTAATGTAGGAGGTAACTGTAATTTAGGAAAGCAGTTCACAGGGGGTTTACTTGATACCTGGGGTGAGTGCGTTTCTTATAAAGACTAGGTTCGACAGCCTTGGCTTGTTTCCACTGGAATTTGAGAGTATGAGTGAAGTGGCTCTGGAATGGCCTTGACAAGGTGGATGCAGAAAGGACAGTTCCGCTTGTAGGTCAGCCCAGAACTAAGAGCACTGTTTTAAAATTTGGGATTGCCATTTCAGGATAGAAATTAGAATTTTTTTGAGAGTTGTCCAAATTTGGAAATCTCTGCCTCAGAAGGTGGTGGAAGTTGGGTCATTTGAATATCTTTAAGGTAGAACTAATTAGATTGTTAGGGAGGGGAATCGACGGTTATCAGAGCAGATAGGAATGTGGAATATGTGTCCTTTTAGCAGGTTTACAAGGTGCCTTCAGGCAATAAACATTTTAGAAATGCAAACAGATCAGTCATGATTTCATTGAATGATGGAGCAGGCTCAAGGGGTCAAATGATCTACCTCTGCTCCTAGTTTGTGTTTGTATGAGAAGGAATGATAAAATAGATTTAAAAATTAATTTCCACTGGGGCATAATCATAAAAATTCAATGCAACCTCGAATCCCTTGTTTGTTTAGTTATTAAAATTCAAAGACTACAAAACTGAAACAAAGCTAAATTAAATGCAGCATAGAGTCAGCCGTGACATAGTCACAGTATCTTTTCTTCAATCAGACATTGTACGTTCAAGACCCATTTTAGGCTTGACTTCATTACAGTAGTGCTGTATTGTCAGGGATACTAATTCTAGATGATATGGAATTATAGCAAAAACTGTTTTCCCAAGGTTCTGAAATTAAAATCCTGTAAAAGAAATAGCACCATTCAAGTATGGACTTCCTTCTAATTGAAGAAGACTTATGATTTACAGGAACCTTCTCTGACAACTCAGGTGCCGACAATTGCAAAGGCTTCTTCTCGTGACTAATTATGGAGAAAAGGTTCTCATTTGTGTACATCTGGTCATCAGACAGTCTCTCCAATGTGACTCTATGCACAAGGCAAACAGATCCAAATGAAACTTTATGCATTGGGCTTTTAAAGGTTCTCTGATTTCCCTGCTTCTTTGGAAGGATCTACCTGACAGCAAGACCAAGAGAATTGTAATTCTATTTTCTCTACTCTTCAAGCCAATCTGAGCAAATAATTCAAACCCCTCAAGATCCTAGTGTCCTTTTAGCAGGTTTACAAGATGCCTTCAGGCAATAAACATTTTACAAATATCCTGCTAAATGTAAGATCTTTTACTAATAATATAAAAGATGACATATTCAAAACAAAACATTGTCCAAATGTAGTTTTGTAATGCATTTTGACTTTCAAGGTTGAATATGCAGGTCATATCTTGTACTATTAAAGTAGGTTTTGAGTGAAATGGTGATGCTGCATGTCCACATTTGCTTAACTGATGACACAGCAAAAAACTAAATATAGTACAGCCATGACTGCTGAGAGGTTGACGGTAGCTTTTGTCACTTTAAATATGCTGACCATTGTTGAAAAATGTAGCATTATATTGAGTCTCGCAATTTGAGCTCATGAGCAATTTTAAGACAGGTCTGTAGAGAATGGAATATATCTTGATCACAGGAGGTGTATCATTATTGACATCTGCCTTGCTTGAAACAACCAGGCCCCCCTCAATTTGTCACTGAATGACTTCCTAATCAAATGTCATATTGCTATCAAACTGTTGAGTATATTTATGCAGGCAGATCTAAAATTGGATGTGTATATTCTGTTGTAAAATGAGCTGAAGCCATCTGCATCTGCTTTGAAAGCCGAAACATCATTAGCGCTCAAGCAGTGATCTTGTGGTCATTTTCATTTCATTTATTCAACTTCTTAAAAATGCACTCATGAGATGTAGGGCAAGCATTTATTGCCCAGACCTAGTTCACTTGAGACAGTGGTGGAGAGCTACCTCCTAAGCTGCTGCAGCCTATTTCCTCTAGGTAGACCCACAATACACCTCTACTGGAATGTAGGATATCAGTATGGTCAAATGACATCACAGTGTAACAATCCAAAGTCCTTTAACTCATTCACTGAAGGCCTCCAAAGTTATTCTTGGCCCTAGTATCACCACAGTAACTCAGATTTTTCTTTCACTTGCATGATTGTGGTTTTCTGAACGCTTAAAAACAGATGTAGTCAGTGCACTTCTTTCACAGTATTGTTGCAGACTTTCAGGGTTTACTACTGGTTTCATAGGAACTAGCACTGTGGAATTTTAAAACGACTTACTGAATTGCGATGTAAAACAATAATCATCAAGAATACTGCAGTGCCACATCTCTTCCATACAACAAACAAACTCTAATGATTATTAAACTTTGAATCTTGATAATGCCGATACCCTAATTTAATGAGTAGTATACGTTGTTCTTTCTGTCATTTTTTTTTAACATTTTTAAATGAATTATTTGAAATAAAACTTACTTAGCTTCAAGCTTTACCCAGCTTTGGTCTGACGAATGCTGTAAATGGCTGAAACATTACTTTGGGGAAAGTGAGGACTGCAGATGCTAGAGATCAGAGCTGAAAAATGTGTTGCTGGAAAAGCGCAGCAGGTCAGGCAGCATTAAAGGAGCAGGGCTTATGCCCGAAACGTCGATTCTCCTGCTCCTTTGATGCTGCCTGACCTGCTGCGCTTTTCCAGCAACACATTTTTCAGCTCTGAAACATTACTTCCTCAATTTTCAGTTCTAAGCACCTTTACCTGATGTTCCATTAGTCATTTTGAATGTGTTTCTCTTTTGCCTTTGGATCAACTTTTAATGATTTATGTAGATGGACAATTAAATATTTTTGATCACTCTAATCTCTCACTATTTTCTAACTTGTCTGTGATTCAAGTTGGGTGACTTCACACTTTTCCTCATTGAATTCCACCTGTAATTATTTTGTTCACCACTTTGTCCATTTGTCTTTATAACTGCCTCCTTTCAACAAATCTTGCTGTGTCTCATGACTAAATGTCATCTGTACACTTGAATGTATGACTGATCCCTTCTCAAATCTTTGGTGAAAAACATGTCACTATGGAGAGCTTCTTATCGTAGCTTGTCAATGAACACTTAATCCACAAGCTCTGTCTCTTATCTCTCAATAAATTAATTTAATAAAAGGACGCATCCCATTCTGTGTGCTCTTACTTTTGCTAATAATCTCTTGTTTTGAACTTTACCTAATGCCTATGTACCTTGTCCTGATCACCCTTTTCCGTTGTGTTAGTGACTTATTTTAAAAAAAGGTGTAATTCAAACAGAAAATCCACACTAGATCCTAGTCATAAGTCTATTCTTTTGCACCAGTTAATCGATTGACCTGACGAAGAGGCTAACCATGTTATCTCTTGATGAACTTCAGCAAATTACCCAGAATTGATATATTGGCAGGTCTATAGTGTACTTGTTTGTTTCTCTCCCTCTCTCCTCCTCCGTCCCTCTCTTCAATAATGGGGTGATGCTCTCAATCCAACTGCGCAATTCCTTAATCTCGAGATTTGCACAATGATCGTTGATTTGGCTGCAATTTACTTACTTATTTAATTTGGTACTCTGTGAAGGATGGTGATTTATCTGTCTTAAGCTCCATTATTTTTTCCGTTACTATATTGTTTTATTTATTTCAACAGGAAAAGATGGATCAACTATTACAGATGTTGCAGGGTGCTAACCCCACAGATGGTCAACCAGATTCACCAGATCTGCTTCATCTAGAAGGTAGGGTGGCTACATGTTTTCTGTTATTATTTACCCTTTTCCATAGTTCATTAGCAAATCATAAAATAATAACAATATATTTAAATAGTATGCTTACAAATGATGTACCAAAACTGCAACATTGATTTTAATAAAGCATTTCAACTCTTGAGTCAAACAAAATTTGATACTGACCACACAAGGGGAATATTAATCAGATGACCTCCTACCTTTCTGAAAGTGTTAAGAAGGTGGAACAATTTAAAGAGGGAATTTGAGTCTTGGCAGTTGAAGTCATGCTTGCCAGTAGTGTAGCAATTAAAATTGGGATATGCAAGAGGCTTGAATTGTTGGAGTGTAGAGGTCTTGATAGTTGAGAATGGTTACAAGTGCTGGAAGGACTTAGAGATGGGGAAAGAAGAGGCCATGAGTGAGTCAGTGACCAGGATGAGAATTTTAAAATTTAGGGTATTTCTTGACCAAGAGTCATTAAATGTCTGCAAGTATAAGGGCCTTGGGACTTGGTGCGAGTTATGATATGGACAAACAAGCTTGGTTCTGGATTAGAGGTGCTGGAAGAGCACAGCAGTTCAGGCAGCATCCAAGGAGCTTCGAAATCGACGTTTCGGGTGGTTTCCAGCATCTGCAGTCATTGTTTTTACCTCGAACAAGCTTGGGATCAGCTGGGATTTATGGAGGTATACGATTTGAGATTGGCAGAAAGAATTGTAGTAGTTAAGTAAAAGATGTGGTGCAGTGGGAGGATAAAAGTGATGTTATTGTGGTGGATGTAAGTGGTTACGGTGATGAAGTGGATATGGGGTAAGAATTTCATTGCAGGGTTAAGTAGAGGTATTAATTTGTGAAATTGTCTAAAATTGAAACGGACCATGGTCAGTGAGAATGATAAGAGTTAATTGTTAGGGAACACAGCTTTTGGAGTGGAGTTAATGACATTGGCCATGCCAATATTTAATTGGAGTAATTGTTCATCCTATACTTGATGCCAGACAAGAAGTGTGACAAATCAGAGGCAGTCTGGAGAGGTGTATGTCATCACCTTACATGTGGAATCTGACATTGTCATTTTAGATGATATCTCCAGGGGGCAGCACAGAGATGAAACATATCCACAGAGCCACAGTAAGACTGACTTCCCAGCACAGATTATGCTAGTTTTCAGCAATTGACAGTGAGAGCTAATGTTATCTATTTGTGTAACATTGTTATTAATGATCTGCAAGCAGGGACAGAGTGTAACATAGCAAACTTCACAGATGCTGCTAAAATAGGTGGGAAAGCAGGCCCAGATGAGGAGATAAAGTTTGCAGATAGATATTGATAGGTGAGGAGAATGGGAATGAATCTGGCAGATGGAGTTTAAGGATGTGGCTAAGTGTGAGGTTGTCCATTTTGGCTGGAAAAATAAAAGGGCAAATCATTATTTAAGTGGGAAGCAGATTCAGAGTGCATCAGTACAGAGGGATCTGGGCGTCTTTGTGCCTGAACAGCAGCAGGCAAATGGAATCCTGGCATTCATTGCAAAATGGATTATGAAAATAAAGGAGTATTATTAATTATATAACCACACCTGGAGTATTGTTTCCAGTTTTGGGTCTCTTACTTGAAGGGTGTGGTGGTACTGGAGGCAGTTCAGAGGAGGTTCACCAGATTGATTTCAGGGATGAAAGAGCTGTTGTATGAGGAGTGATTGAATTGTTTAGGCTTGAGAAGAATGGGGTGGGGCATCTGATTTTGGGGTATACAAAACGCTATAGGGGCCTGATGAGGTGGATGTTGAACAGATGCTCCCTCTTGTGGGACAGTCTCAAACAAGAGGGTTTGGAGTGAGGAGGTCATTTCAAAACTGAGATGAGGAGAATTTATTTCTCTCGGAGGATTTTGAGACTGTGGACCTTACTGTCTCAGACTGCAGTGGAGGCAAAATCAATCAACATATTCAAGAAAGAAATAGATATGTTTCTGATGAAAAGCAGGATAAAGGAATATGGGGAGCAGGCAGAAGAGTGGAGTTGAGATCAGGATAAATTCAGCCATGATCACATTAAATGGAGAAGCAGGCTTGAAGGTCTGCATTGTCTACTCCTGCTCCTAATCTCTATGTTCCTATTTATTATCATCTAATCCAAATAGTTTTAAACTTTTTAATTTCTCTGTTTATTCAATGCTGATCTTTTCTTCCCCACCTTATCTCACCAGAAGCAAGTTTAGAAAACTATACATTTCTCCATTTCTTAAACTTTCCCAGGTATCTGTCACCAAATGGGACCACTCATAGATCAGAAGTTAGAAGAAATTGACAGGTAAAAATATTTGTTTTCAGAGTTTGTTCATTGCTTCATGCCAAGCTGATGCTAATTTGTATTTTGCACATATCTAATATACATACTCAAAGTTGTGAAGCCATGACTGTGCTACAGCAGAATAACCAGAACAGGGTACAGGAATTTGCTATGAAGCCAGTTCCTCAGAATTTCAGACTTTTTAAAAACTTTCAAACATTAATGTATGGAGAGCTGTGGTAGAGGATTGCTTTTCAGACTGGAGGCCTGTGACCAGCAGTGTGCTGCAAGGATCGGTGCTAGGTCCACTACTTTTTGTCATGTATGCAAATTATTTGAATGTAAATATAGGAGGAATGGTTAACAAGTTTACAGATGACACCAAAATTGGTGTAATAGACATTGAGGAAGGTTATTAAGAGTACAAGGGACCTTTATCATTCAGGCTATAGGGAGAGGCTGAATAGGCTGCGACTTTCTCTTCTGAAGAGGGACAAGGTGACCTTACCATTTTGCTTTCCAGATCCCCTTCCATTATCACATTTTGGTCCTGGTGGCAGAGAACTACCTAGAGATAAGTCTCCCTATTGGCAGTCAATTAGAAAAGTAGCAACAGAACATTCTGTTCTCAGATGGACCTGTAAGTTATCGCAATGAAGTTGTTTGTCTGGACTTTCACTACCTCTTCTCTGAAGGGTAGCTGTCTGGAGGTTGCCTGGTGCTTGTTTCCTTTTATGTGATGACTGGAAAAGACCAGTCATTTCACCACCTTCTGTCAGTGGAAGGGAACTTGAAAACTCTCAGGCTTAACAAATTTTCATTGTCTGTGCTGCAATCTCCTGGACTACCTTTTTTCTTAAATGCCTGTTTATTGAAATTTTAGGAAACACTCTGAACTATCGGATTTAAACGTGAAAGTAATGGAGGCTCTATCCTTGTATGCTAAGTTGATGAATGATGACCCAATGTATTCCATGTATGCTAAACTCCAGAGCCAACAGTATTACATGCAGCCATCTTCTGTAGCAGTATCTCAGGTGTGTTCAAAGTTATTTAATGTAACAAAAGAATGAATGTGGCAATGCATTCTTCTTGTTGCTCTGATAAGGACACAATTCTTCCTGAGCACTTAGTTTTCTTTTTAGATTTAAATGAAATATTTTTAAATGGCAAATGATGTAATCTGATATCGTGCTTTTACCACACCAACTGTCAGACATTAATATCCAAAATAATTTGTGGATAAATGCTTCAACAACAGTAATTCTTTTTGTAAGGCAGTTGATGTTATTGAAAATATTATTTAAACCATCAATATTCTCTCAGCAGAACCTCCTTTCCTCTTTCTATCTTTATTGTTGGTACCTACATGGATCACAATAGCTGGATCTTTCCCTTCTCACTTCTTCCAAGGAAAACATTCCAGCTGCTTTTAGTATTTTCACATCGTGGATCTCTTTATCCCTGGCATAATTCTGAAAAATCTCTATTGCACTCCTTCTAAATTCTTGGTGGCCTTCCTGATGTTGTCTGCCCAGTACTGGCTTCCATACCCAACCATTAGTCATGGTTTAACTTAACTTGCTCATTTTCCCCCCTCTGTCTCTGTTTATAAAGCTAGAAACTGAAATCTTCATCATTTTGTGGTAAGGGGTGCTGTTTGAATGTTTACCAGAGCACTGGAAAATGCCTTACTTTTAGAATGGTTCCAGGACAACCATCGCAATGGGCAGGTACAACATTTAGCTGAATATTTTATGTGAAAGACTACAGCTTATCCAGGCATACCTGCAGTACAGTATTGAAGTGAGAGCCCAGATTATTTTCTTAATCCTCATGTAGTCATGAATATAACCACCTGAATAAGGTGAGAGTGCTTCCAACTCCACTAAATTGAAGCATATTTTAGCTACCTTTGTTTGCTCATTTTTGTTTTTGATCTGTTCCTTCCGTTTCTATGAATGATATTTTACCCAGGAGGCATATCTGGTGCCTGTACAACCGTAATGAATCTTGTAACCTAATTGTGCTTGGTTGCCTGAGTCCATTGCTGCTGCAAATACTCAGTGAACAGACTAGAAGTGGTTACTGTTCAGAAGATACCATTCTGTTACAAAACAAATGGCTGCTTCTATTGGTATGTTTGAATACTACAAATGCATTTTAAATTATGTTGCAATTTAATTCTGCTTAAATACTCTGGATAGGTATATACAGGACAGCCTCCAAGTGGTGCATATGTAATATCTGGAACACCCCAGATGGCTTCAGGCCAGGGATACAGTATTCCATCAGATCAAATTCCATCACTTAGTCAAGCTGGTCTGCCACCAACTGTCAGTTCAGCCCTGTCCAGCCAGCAAGCTCCAACATCTTACACCAAGTAAGTAATAATTTATTATGCACCATCTGTACTAACCCATTTCCATCTGATAGCTTTGATATCCATTGCAGAACTGAATGGCTGTGGACCATTTTCAACCACTGCATATGTTAACTGCTAATTTGAAGCCTTGTGCAATAATATGATTATATAATTATTTCCAAAGTTTGTGTGTTTTAAGGAAAAGTCTAAATATACCCAATGTCTCAAATTTGTGTGGTCTTGTAATTATTTTTAACTAGGAATAACTGGACCTCAGATCCATTTGTTCAGGTTGTATGTTGTGTATTTCAGATACAGTGCATTATTAGTCAATAAAAGATCTGTGAATTAATTTCAGAAAGTAAAGTTGAATTTGTTTGAATGCAGCTGATTTTAAATGGCAATGGATGCCAGCAATTAAATTATAAACACAATTAAAATACGAGTGCTTATAACTTAAAGTATACTAATTATTGAAAAACACTTCAGGCACTGAAGCTGGATTGTCAGCTTTTTACAATTTATGTAACTAACCTGAGTGAAGGAATCAAAAGTGTGGTTGCTACATTTTCTAAAGATACAAAGATAGGTAGAAAGATACAAAGGTAGGTGAAGCAGACACGAGGCTACAAAAGGGTGTAGACCAGTTAAGTGAGTGAGCAAAGATCTGGCAGATGTGAGAAAATATGAAATTGTCCATTTTGATTAGAAGGATGAAAAGAGGCATGTTGTCTGAATGGTCAGAGATTGTAGAACTCTATGTAGAGGGATATATAGTGTTGTGCATGAATTGTTCTTCATTGTGAAAAGTGCTAAATACAAAAGCGGGGGTATTTGTACATGAAACACACAAAGCTAGCACACAGGTGCAGCAGATAGGAAAGTTAATGGCATGTTAGCCCTTATTTCAAAGGCCTTGGATTATCGGAGTGGGGAAGTCTTAATAATGACTGTACATGGTGCTGTTGAGGCAAAACTTGAAACACTGTGACCAGTTTGGTCCCCTTACTTAAGAAAATGTATTATTTCTTTGGACGAATTCAGAGAAGTTTCACCAGGATGGTCCCTGGTATGGAAAGATTTCTTATGAGTAAAGATTAAATAGGTTGGGACAACACTTAGTGAAATTTAGAAGCATGGGAGGTGATCTCACTTAAACATATAGGATTCTTGAGGGGCTTGATAGGGTAAATGCTGAGAAGATGTATCCCCTCATGGGAGAGTCTAGGACCAGAGGGCATAAGATTGATGGCAGCATCTGGAGGAACATCGGAAGTGGTGCAGTTGGTATGAGACTAGGCCTACGGCTCCTGCTCAGACTTGGCAATTGTGGGAGTGGCGGCGATGCTGGAGATTGGCCGGGCTCTCTGTAACAGGCCTATGTCAAGCAGACTCTATTGCAATAGAATCTTTTATCTGGTGTTTCAAGATGGTGCTGGAGCATGATGACATTTTGCGTCATACATTCAAAGAAATGCTCTTCAATATTTTTATATACATGTGACAATAAATGTAAATCTAAATAATTTCAGAATCAAGATTGAGGTGAGAATGAATTTTTTCTGAGGATTGAATGTCTTTGGAATACTTCGCCACAGGGCGGAGTACTCATGTATATTGAAGGCTGAGATAGATTCTTGAGCAGTAGGTGAATCAAGGCTTACAGGGAAAAAGCAGGAAAGTGGATGTCATCACTGCCATGATCCTGTTGAATGGCAGAGCAGTTCGAAGGGTCGACCACAGGGCGGTGGGGTTGTTAGCTGTGTATGTCCCAGAGATGTTCCCTGAAACTCTGCGTGAGTTGGCATTGTCCACACCCGGCACCTTCCCTTGCTGCCACACGGGGTGTAAAACCTACCCCCCTCTCCCCAACCTCCATTGAAGGCCCCAAAGGATCTTTTTACATCCGACAGAGATTTTCCTGCATGTCCACCCACCTCATCTACTGTGTCCATTGCTCTCGATGTGGTCTCCTCTACGTCAGGGAGACAGGACACGAACTCGTGGAGAATTTCAGGGTACATCTCTGGGACACGGGCATCAAACAACCTCAACTCCCCCTCCCACTCCACCAAGGACATGCAAGTCTTGGGCCTCCTCCACCGCCAAATCAAAGCCACCTGGCAACTGGAAGAGGAACGCCTCAACACACGACCCTCCAAACAACATGTCATCGACTTCACCAGTTTCCAAATCTCCACCCCTCTCCTATCCCAGATCCAACCTTCCAACTCAGCACTGCCCTCTTGAACTGTCCCACCTGTCCATCTTCCTTCTCACCTATCCGCCCCACCCTCCCCACTAACCTATCACAATCACCCCTACTTGTATCCAACAATCGCCTTCCCAGCTAACTATCCTCCAGCCCCTTTGCCCCTACCCCCACATTCCTGTGGAAGGACTTATGCCTGAAACGTTGATTCTCCTGCTCCTCAGATGCTGTTTGACATGCTGTGCTTTTCCTGCACCACGTTATTTGACTCTGGTGTTATATTGCCTCAAGAAATGAAGAAAATTCTACTTAACAGTTAAATTTTTAACAGTTTTACTATTTCAGTAATCGATCGGTTGCATTTTCTTCGCCAAATTGCTTGAGTTCTGTATCTTCAAGTGCATGATATACATTTCTGGAGCCTATATTTTTCTTGTGAATTCCTGTAATGTTTTGTGCACTATTTTGCTTCTTTCAATAAAGTGGTGAGCATTCTTATATAGTAAATGAAACAACAACATTAGAATAGCATTAAATTCTACATGCCTACTGTTAAATTCCTTTACGTATTTAGTTATTTATTTGGTCAAAAATCAACTCCGAACCTACCAAAGTGGCTTTTAAGATTGGGAGCAGGTAGGGGAAATTTTGGGCACTGCGTCATATCCTATCATTAAGGACTTTTGTGGTACAGTGGTAGTACCCCTACCTCTGAGCCAGGAGACCTGGGTTTCAAGTCACATCTATCCCAGAGGTGTGTCATATTATCTCTGAATAAGTTGATATTTGCACATATCCTGTCACTGAGTAACAATTGAAACTTCAGTTGTGGAGTCATGCCTTTTCATAAAGTAACTGTTTTGGCTATTTACTATGTAAAATAAAATGCAAGAATTGTAATGTGTTGCAAAAGCAGGCAATCAAATGAATTTCTTTGTTTCTTTTTTAGTGCAGTGGACAGTACTGTGACTGCAAATACATACCTAACGCAAGCACCTGTCTGCAGTCAATCTGCCCCTTCAAATGTTGATATGTCTAGTTACCAGAATATTGGCCTAAATGGACAGCAGATGCCAAACTACAATGTTGCCTCAGTGAGCCATGGCCAACAGTCCACCAATCAGCAACAATCTCCTTACTCACAGAAAGCACTTCTATAGGAAATGTGATCTCTCTCTCTCTCTTATCCATCTTATCCTTGACATCGGCTAGGAACAAATAGGTAGTAGTGCAATTTACAGGAATTGAAAAGTCATCAATTTGCGCAAACTGCACCGAACTTTTTTTTTTTTAAAAAACAGAACCACCTTGTGCTGAAGGAATATGAATGGTAACCTACCCCAATCAAATGTTATGTTCTCACAATGACTGCAGCTATTTATGATGAACATGATTTCCTGTTTTGTCGGAAAATGTGGGACTGGGTGTTAGTTTTGTGTACATGCATTGGTTTACTGCATTCGTGCTAAATTTGATAGCTTTGAGTAAATGTGTGAACATAAACTGTTGCAGGTGGTTTAGAAATTAATTCATGTTGGTTTTAAATTTAGATTATCAAATTTTTGTAGTAATTTTAAGTTATGTATGTATGTTATAAAATTTTGCTTTTTCCCTATGATGTGAAGAATGAAATCTATGTAGTCTCATTTTGCACTTTGTCAAAAGTGACCTCCCAAATGCCTGAGGTGATCTTTCTCCTTTGGACCAGAGCAACTGCCCGAGTAAATAAGCTGTTGGATTGCTTTATGCATTAATTTTACTGCCTTTTCATCCCAGTAAGTCCACTTTAGTGTTTAAAATAGAAACTTTACTGCTAGCAGTATTTTTAAAAATAAAACTTTATATGTAGTATACATTTTTTAATTTCTCAGTGGAAGGCTAGGAGACCTATTTATGAGCCAATTTGCAACTATATGCAACTTAAAGTTCAGCAATACTCTTCTGATTTCCTCATGCTGTTATTTCCTCAGGGTTCAGGCAGCCAATTGCTATTGTGATTAGGAAATATTTAATTTCTAGAAGGAAGAAACTATTCTACTCCAAGGTAAAATGAATGTGATGAAGTCCAAAATGAAAACTGGAATGGCAATATACAGCTGCTGGGGCATAAACCTCTTGTCAGACATATAATTTCTTTTCTCTCTGGTAGTATGATGTGGTGCATGAAATTTCTTTTAACATATCGCTTGATATTTTACTGCCCAATTTTAAAATCCCAGCTTTGAAGCAAAAGCTGCTGTTGATTCCTGGTCATAATTGGAATAAACTGTGTGGAATTAAAAATTTGAACCGAGATTGTGAGATCTGATAGCTTCTGCAATTATGGTTGAAAAAGTTTAGAGTACAATTCGAGAACTTATTAAAATTTATATGGTGTTATTTATGTTCTATCTTTTTCTTGACTAACTGTCTGATAATTGTATTAAAAGAGTTTGAGTACTATGGCTATGAAGACGTGTGGCAAATTTTTCCATGGTCTTCAGAAGTCAACAATTTTATGCTCAAATGGTGGCTAAGTGTATGTTCACTTAACTACACAATTCTGAACACATTGTCCAATTAGTGTTCAGAGACCAGGCATATAGTCCAGTGAAGGTGGCCGATCAAAGTTGGCGGACCATTAGCAAACCCCCCCCCCCACTACTTGGAATGAGCAGCAGGATGCCGCATTGGGTGAGCAAGGGAGGAAAATGGAGGATCCATTTATATTTAAATATAAAATAAAGAAAAGGTCTTTGCAGCCAGTCCACTCACCAAAATGCAAATATAACTCTTCTATAGGGTGGCCTGTGATTGCTGCTGAACGCAGGCAAACATGAAGAGAACATATCTGAAATCCTCATCTCCCCTCCACCACCCTGCCAATCAACTGCTGAGTACTGTATCCAGATAACGGCATGTTCACCACTCTCTATGGTGACTTGGAGACTAGCTGGAAAGTTCTTCTCTGCTGCTTTTACTTGCACACTCAGCAGACCTTTGACAATTGGTCTTGCTACAGACTGAACTTGGCCAGTTTCAGTTTGTAGACAGGCAGCCTTGCAGCACCCATCCCAAATCCTGCCTTGAGGAAAATGTCTCCAGGCGGGCTATGGAGCTAGGGAACAGTATGAAGACCAGTGGCACACATCTCCACACCTTTCCAGGTCTGCTCCCACCCCGCTGGGATGGCAGCAGCACATTAAAAAATTCATTTAAAAATTGAAGATCGGTTTCATTTACAGTCTTCACTAGGAGTATTGTTTTAGTATTCAGTGCATTAGTGGACTTGCTGGGTAATTTGGAGCAGGACATTCAGACTTGTGTGTTGCGATCTTCTTTTTAAACCATGTTTGGAAACTTGTTTTTAAACAAAAGGTAGTTGTTTGTCATAGTCTTTGACGCTAGAGTTTCTCTCCTTTTTAAGGCACTACCTTCATGAAAAAAGTACTTGATGAGACCTTGTTTCAGAAGGAACCAAACCAATGCAGTTTAGCAAGAATATTGCAGTCAAGTGACTCAGTAATTTCATCTCCAACATTATTATTCATTCTGTTTGCAGGTGATTTTGGAAAGATGGTGTTTTTCAAGCTTACATGAAAATGGCACTCCTTTGATTTAGTACTTTAAACTGGAGGTGTGATATTTGCAAATGTTTGTTGTATTTAAGCTTTTTAAGTGTCTTAAAATAAATATTTTGTTAGGTTTTCTAATGTTCAAAATGGTCACATTGTTTGCTCACTCCAATGCCATAACAATGTCCAATTTAATTTAGTTGGAAATGTGTATTGATTAATGTGCAGATTAACAGATGTAAACATTAAGATTTTTTTCTCTAAATGCACAAAATAGTTACACTAATGGTCCATAATTCTACAAATTCAGTTGATGTTTATTTAACACTAATCAGAGAACACTACAACGCTAATTAATTTGTGCTCTGTTGCCCATGTGTACAAATTATTTTGGAGGGGAATTATAAGAAAATAAGCAAAGATCCACAAAGTAAATGTGAAAACACTTGTGCTAAAGAATGCTGAAGTATGTTTCAACAAAATTTTACAAATTTGAATTTAAGAATAAGATGTAAAATGACTAGATCTTGTGTTAGTATTAACTTTGACTTGTTAGCTTTCAAATAACTCGTTAACAGAACGGCTGAATGCGAAAATTCTAAGACCATGTCATACCATTTCTTATTCTACTGCATGTCCTGAGTTTAAAAGAAAAGAGGAAAAAAATGTTGATTATCTTCATTGGGAGATGATTTCACAGTTGACCTGTGATCAACCAAGAATAGTTTAAATAAATATTGAAACTCAAACTACATAATGGTGTCAATTAATTTAAATTTGTTTATAGGTCAGTACTCTGTAATGTGGACTTAAGTAGAAATATCGACAAAATAGTTTTATGCTTCCTTGGAAAAAACTCTGGCTTTATGGTCTTTTTTTGAAATTTTTGCTTTGTATCATAACTGAGTAAACTATCTTGAGATTACCACCTTTTGTGAATCAGATGATCAAGTAGTCAGTTCAATCCTATGTGCATTTGAACAGATGAATGCAGTTTGTTTCTTTGATATTTTTAACTTTTTATTGAAATTCAATAAGTAAAGAGGGATGTTGTGAAACTTGAAAGGGTTAAGAAAAGATTTACAAGGATGTTGCCAGGGTTGTAGGGTCTGAGCTATATGGAGAGGCTGAATAGGCTGGGGCTGTTTTCCCTGGAATGTCAGAGGCAATGGGGTGACCTTATAGAGGTTTATAACATCATGAGGGGCATGGATAGGATAAATTTCCCTGGGTTCGGGGAGTCCAGAACTAGAGGACAGAGGTTTGGGGTGGGGGGGTGTTTTTAAAAGGGACTAAAGGGAGAACTTTTTCACACACATTGTGGTAAGTATATGGAACGAGCTGCCAGAGTGGGTATATAAGTAGGAAGGCTTTAGAGGGATATGGAGCAAGTGCTGGCAAATGGGACTAGATTAGGATAGCTGGTGGGCATGGACGAGTTGGACTGGCTTTCTGTAAGAAGGCAACAGGTGGTGGTTGATGGAAAATATTCAGCCTGGAGTCCAGTACTAGTGGTGTGCCACAAGGATCTGTTTTGGGACCATTGCTGTTTGTCATTTTTATAAACAACTTGGACACAAGTGAAAGTGGATGGGTTGTAAGTTTGCAGATGACACTAAAGTCCGTGGAGTGGTGGACAGTGTGAAAGAATGTTACAGGGGGATTTGGATAAACTGCAGAATTGGGCTGAGTGGTGGCAAATGGAGTGTGATTTATTTTGGGAAGAATAACAGGAAGGCAGAATACTGGGTCAGTGGAAAGATTCTTGGTAGTATGGATGTGCAGAGTGATCTTGGTGTCCATGTACATGATTCCTGAAAGTTGCCACCCAGGTTGATAGTGTTGTTAAGACGGCATACAGTGTGTTAGGTTTTATTGGTAGAGGGATTGAATTCTGGAATTGTAACGTCATACTGCAACTGTACAAAACGTTAGTGCGGCCTCACCTGGAGTACTGTGTGCAGTTCTAGTCGTCCCATTACAGGAAGGATGTGGAAGCCTTGGCAAAGGTGCAGAAGAGATTTACCAGGATGTTGTCTGGTCTGAAGCAAAGGTCTTATGAGGAAAGGCTGAGGGACCTGGGTCTGTTCTCATTGGAGAGACGAAGGCTAAGAGGCGATTATATAGAGACATACAAGATGATAAGAGGATTAGATGGGTGGACAGTGAAAGTTTTTTTTAAGAACATCTGCTTGTATGAGGGGGCATAGCTGCAAATTGAGGGGTGATAGATTTAAGACAGATGTCAGAGGCAGTTTCTTTATGCAGAGTGGTAAGGGTGTGGAGTGCTCTGCCTGTCAATGTAGTTAACCCAGCCACATTAGGGGCATTTAAACAGTCCTTGGATAAGCAAATGGATGATGATGGGATAGTGTCGAGTGGTGGGCTTAGATTGGTTCACAGGTAGCGCAGCATTGAAGGCCAAAGGGCCTCTTCTGTGCTGATTGTTCTCTGTTCTATGTTCTATGAAGGGTCTGTTTCTATGAAGGGTCTGTTTCCATGCAGAAACATCTGACTCTGACTATAAGTCATACTGAGTAAGTGGACTTGTGGTTCTTAATTTTTGACACTGTTTTGACTATCTTTTTATGCCTAAACAGGAGTTGTGGATTTTTATTCTTTCATCTTCTACTGACTCTTCTTAATACTTGACATCCAGTCTTTTGGGCCGTTGTTGTATGAACTCCTGTTGGATTTGGTTAGGATATTTCTGTTACCAACCTTTTGCTTATTTAACATGCAATACATAATGAGCAGAAATATCCTCGAAATAAACTTTAAGAAGGCTTGAAGATATTATCTTTGTGTTTGTTGCCTGCTCTAAACTATGTTCCCTTGCTGTTTGATGCTTTGGCTTTGACAACAGTCTGAGATTAATTCATCTGATCACAGCCTTGATATCACATTTGCTGTTGAGGTGAACTTACAACCTTGTATTTATGCCTTATTTCCACCTCCATAGCATTGTCCAAATTTACACCAGTCTGAGCTCATCTGTTGCTGAAACCTTCATGATTTGGAGGTGCTGATGTTGGAGTGGGGTGTACAAAGTTAAAAATCTCGCAACACCAGGCTATAATCCAACAGGTTTATTTGGAAGCACTAGCTTTCGGAGTGCTGCTCCTTCATCAGGTGGTTGTGGAGTATAAGTTCATAAGACACAGAATTTATAGCAAAAGTTTACAGTGTGATGCAACTGACATTACATATTGAAAAAGACCTGGATTGTTAAGTCTCTCCTCTTTTAGAATGATCATCATTGTACATCCCCAATTTTAATTGCTCCAGTATAGGTAGCTGTACCTCAATTTGCCGAAGCTTCAGGTTTTGGAATTCCCTTTCTGCTCATCTACATCTCTCCTTTAAGACACTTGCTCCTTTCTAAAGACTAATTTTGGATCAAAGTTTTGACTGAAATCTCCTTATGATTCTGTTCCATGATATTGCTCCCCTGAAGAATTTTGTGTTACCTCATATTATTAAAGATGCTAAATAATCATGAATTATTTTCATGAATAATTAGCAAGTCATTTGGTGTATGACTGCTTATATTTAGCTTGCTTCAACTAATTTGTTAAAAGGTCTGTGGAAGACAGGTTTAAAAATATATGCCAAAATTCCACACTCAATTATTAGCATTTGCACAGAGGTAGAAGTTGTAAATTTGCTTCATGGTGGTGGGTTGGTGAGCATTTATTGGTTATGCTAATTGCCTTGGAAAAAGTGGTGATAAACTGACTACTTGAACAGGGGGTGTAGGGGTATCCCCTATCCTGTTAGAAATGGAATTTCAGTATTTTGACTTAGTGACATAATCTCAGAGGTATTGTGGTGCAGGTGGAGGCCATTGTTATGAAGTTGAAAGTGTGTACTGTATCTTTTAAGAGAGTGAATGCTGTTTTGCACTGAGAGCTTATAAGCACCTGTCATATGACTAGCTAGCAGCCTCAGATTGTACTGGAAAATTGAAAATACGTAACATTTGGCTATGAAATATGAGCTGTTTGCTGTTTTGACAATAATTCGAATTGAACCAATCTTTTTAAATTATGCCCCAGGATACGAAAACCCAGGCAAATTTGTTGTTTTGCCACCATCACACCAATGAGATGAACCGATGTTTGGGGTACAAATAAAGAGAGCATTTTGGATGTCAAACAGAGAGTGATTGTCATTGAGAAAGACTGCCATTCAGAAACACTCTGTAATTAAAGTACCTTTTTCATATGAAGCATCTTTGCAGTAAAAGACAGAAGATGACCCAGGGAGATCCTCAGCCAAAAGAAGACAGACACCAGAGACAACAGCCACTGAATGTGGTTTTGAAATTAAGTTGATATCATTTTCACATGGGTTTTTATTGGAACAGCATATTGTTATAGAGTTGGAGGCAGATAACCAGCAGTTCAGAGAAGGGTGGCTTAGAGTTGTGAATACTTGTTTAATGTTCACTTTTAGAGTTAAGGAATAAATTTGATAGTATTTTCTTTAAATAGTGCAGTTTGGGAGTTCTCTGTTACTCATATTTTAACAGATTATAAGTCGAGGTGAGCTTCTCTGGGTGGTTGGTTTAATTAGCAGAAGGGTTCACCACCGTGTCATAACAACATTTGACCGACTGTGTTTGTACCAACTCTTGAAATTTGCATCAATGCTGTGGTGTTGATGTTCCTTTAACAAAGTTGTGCTTGTTTTTTTTTCTCGGAGGGGTAGTAATTACAGAGAGTCTTGGAGGTCTAGGTTTGAAGGGTTTTAGGGCCAATTTGATTATAGCTAACGGATACAGTCTTAGCCAATGGGTTTTCAAGTTTAAAATAAAACACATGTACAATGAAAGGGGAGTGGCCAGTTCTCCCAGCTCAACCTTTCTCTGGTTTGGTTTGGTTTTCGCAAGCAGTCAGTTGTGAAGCTTCTGGAACCAACAAAGCAGGTCCCTGCTGATCCTCCCTCTCTCTTATAAGACACTTCGTTTTGACTTTTTTTTTGCAAATGGGTTTTTATGGGGATTGTTGCAAGTAGTTGGAACAGCATCATTAAGTTGGGATAATCTCTTGGGATTTTGGATAGGTTAAGTTATTCTACATTCTGTTCTCTTTTGTTTCATTTGGTAATTTTGCAAATAAATTCTGTTGTTTAAATGGTTGGCCCAGCTGCATCCCTTCTGGAATATCCACTGTACACCTGCTTAAAACAACTAGCCAAGTTAGGGTCTGGGCTATTTCCTTGAAATATTTTGAGGGGGTATGGCCTAGTCCATAACAATACCTACTACCAATCCTTTGCATATCGTGCAGTCTTTACTGGGATTGTACTATAAATCCTCCAATAGTCAGCAGGAAATTGAGAAGCAAATTTGCAAAGAGATCTCTAAGAATAATAGGGTGGTAATGGTAGGGAATTTTTACTTTCCAAACATAGACTGGGGTTGCCATAGCGTTAAGGGCTTGAATGGAGAGGAATTTGTGTGTACAAAAGTTTCAGGTTTAGTTTCTACGAGAGAAGGAGCAAAACTTGACTTTTGTCGGGAAATAAGGCAGGACAGGTGACTGGGGTTTCATTAGGGGACCATTTTGGTGCCAGTAATCATAATTCTATTAGTTTTAAAATAGTGATGGAACAGTTCTAAAAGTTCAAGTTCTAAATTTTGACAGTATTAGGCAAGAACTTTCAAATGTTGATTGGGGGTGGATATTCTCAGGTTAAAAAAATGCTGGAAAGTGGGAAGCCTTCAAAATGAAATCGAGTCCAGAGACAGTATCTTCCTGTTTGGGTGAAGGGCAAGGCTGGTAGATGCAGGGAATGCTGGATGCCTATGGAAATGGAGGTTCTGGTCAAGAAAAAGGCCTATGTCAGTTATAGACAGGGATTGAGTTAATCCCTAGAAGAGTATGAAAGCAGTAGGAGTACACTTAAGAGGGAAATCAGGAAGGTATGAGATAATTTTGGCAAATACAGTTAAGGAGAATCCAAAGGGATTCTACAAATTCATTGGGTGGGGCGGGGTTGCTGGAGTGATATTAAAGTAATTTGTATCAGTGTTTATTGTGGAGAAGGGTATTGAAGCTAGAGAACTTGGGGAAGTAAATAACGATATCTTGAAAAATAGCCATATTACAGAGGAGGAGGTGCTGGACGTCTTAAAATGCATACAAGTTGATAAATTCCTGGGGTCTGGTGTACCCTGGAGCTCTGAGAAGCTTGAGATGTGATTGCTGGGCCATTTGCTGAGATATTTCTATTGAAGTAGAGATGGCACGGGGCAGGGTGACACTGACACATGGACACACGAGATGGGCACTGAGCCATAAGTTGGCCACTTGACACACAAGATGGTTGCTGGACCACAATATGGAGAGAGGCAGCAGAGCAAACACAGACACTGCCTGGGGCCACCAGAATGCCAGCTCAATACACTCACAATTCAGTTGATTAGTTTAAGGCGGGTGGAGGAGAGAATGCACATGAGTAGCGTACACTACCCACCGAAGTATCTGTGGCCAGCCAACACCTTTGATAGAAATATTAACAGTGTGATATGTACTCAATACAAAGTGCTAATAACCAGGGCTGCAATAATTGTCCTTCTCAGGAAGAGCGATTAGTACCCATTACCACAGCAATGGACTTCCATGCAATGTCTGCTGAAACTGACAACAACCGCACTGAAATTAACAAAGACTGCGCTGGAACTGACAATGACCGCACTGAAACTATCAACGATTCTGCAATGTTTACAATAAACAAACTACGTTACAGAGACAATAACCTCATCACTGACCTACTATATTACAAAATGTATAAAAGTATTTTGACGTGCTCCAGGTTGAGAGAAGACTTGCAGTTGACCACTGTGCTGTTGGTAACTTTCTCTCCCCAGAGCTCAGGGATTTCCTTGTATAATAAACTCTATTGTTGAACCCCGATTCTGACTCCGAGGCTAGTGATTTTCCCCACAACAATTGGTGCAGCGAGCAGGGTTCTTATTACTGGTGCCCTGGTCAAATGCCACGATCGGGGAGCTGGGGTAAGAACCCATTTGTACCTGCAAATGGAAAGAGTCAGATCCGGCCAAAGACACAGTTTAAAAGGTATACCGATTGTAATGTCTAACTTGCTGCAGTACTGAGTTAAAAAATTTTAAGTGCATGTCAGTGGAGAATGTGTTAACTGTATTAACTACTGTATGAACCTGCTGCTTGTGTTGAAACAGCCAGAGGACAAGGTAATGCCTGTCTCAACCCTGCCCTGAAATGGTTGTTAAGATGGGCAGCCCCCCCAATGCAAAGGTTGGGATTTGAAGTGAGAATTGAGGTGCCAAGGCTATTTGGAGTTGTGAAGCACCAGTGACAAAGTCAGGTAACATTGGACTCTGTAAGGGCCAACAACGCAGAGTTCAGTTAAAGTTTCAGTTAAAAGTTGGGTGCTGTTTGTAAATGTAATTTCCAATAGGGTGAGGAAAAGGAGCTGATCACTGACCAAGAGCCAAACCTCAGTGGAACGCACGTTACCAAGGTGGAGAGCATGGACACTGAGTAACCGTGATACCCTATCTATAGTAGAACGACAGCTTGAATAGTGGTGGTGGCTGGGAGGGTAAAGAGTCTCACCGGTAGAGCGCACACTGGGCTAGAGGTAGGTTTCTGGGCCTATCGGGAGGCGTTGGGTCAGTAGAGGTGGCTGGGAGGATAGAGGAGTCCTGGTAGAGAGCACACCTTACTGAGCCAGCATTCCTAGCTGGTAGGTACTGACTAGTGGAGGCCGGGAGGGTAGAGAAATTCCACCAGTAGAGAGTACACCTTGCTAGCGGCTGCTACAGCCGTACGGACGGTGCTGGGACAGTATTATTGGCCGAGGGTAGAGAAGTCCCCATTGGTTAGGAACACTTTACTGTTGGTGGTATCCGCAGGTACACAATCTGCTAAATGGCAGATCAAAGTTTTAAGGGGGATACTGCAGGTTCCTTTATTGAGAAATGCAAGGCAGACAGACAAGGGTTGACAGACCAAATGAAGAAAAATGGTTGTGATCCATCCCAGACATTAGCACAACAGAGAGAGGGGATAGATAAACAGAAATGGGATAAAACTGAAAAGATAGGGGTAATGTAGTGTAACAATTAGCAGGCCTAATTGAACAAATGAGTGCCTCCACAAGTAGGTGGAGAAAGGGCCAAGAACAAATTGAGGAGCTGGAGGACAGGATAACGGAGTTAGAACACAGAAACAGTAAAAGTGGAATAAGATTGACTCTCTTCCCTCCTACGAAAGCGTCCAGTAGAGATCAACTGCTCCCTCTGTTGGAAGAACCTTGCAAGAGTATAACAGTGCCTGTTACCAGAGAAGGGACAGAATCACAACCCAAAGCAAATTATAAACCATTCACCCCATGGCAGAGGCAGCAGATTATGACCTCCCTGGGCAAATTACAGCCCTGGAGCGCCAGCACCCGGTTCTGTGAAGAGCTGGATAGTGTATGGGTAGGGCACCAACTACACCTGAGGGACATACACGACCAATCTGGGCAACTTGCCCAGTGGACAAGTGGAGGCAGGTAGCTGGTGGACCTGATGCCATAGCAGCCTGAGACTTTAGGGTAGGATGGTGGACACATGCTGTCACCCTTCTAGCTGCCCAACAGGCCCCCTTCTCCCATTTTAAAGAGGAAATCCAGAGGGTGCAAGGAAATACGCCCACAAACTGGAGCAAGATCACAACCAAGCAACTTAAAGGGAAAGGAGCCTCTGAATATGGGAATAACTATTTAGAGTCTACCAGGAATGCTTAGGGCAAGCAAACCCAGATCAGCATTCATCCAAACTTTTAAAGATGGGCTGTCTCTTCCACCAAGGAGAAAGTGAGGTCTGCAGATGCTGGAGATCAAAGTTGAAACTTTATTGCTGGAACAGCACAGCAGGTCAGGCAGCATCCAGGGAACAGGAGATTCGACGTTTCGGGCACAGGCCTGAAGAAGGGCCTGTGCCCGAAACGTCGAATCTCCTGTTCCCTGGATGCTGCCTGACCTGCTGTGCTGTTCCAGCAATAAAGTTTCAACTGTCTCTTCCACCAAACCATCCTGAAAATGGGAATAATAATGTCCCAGGATTATGATGACCTAGTCGAATGGGCTAGCAGGGTGCAGGATTCCTGGTGTCCTGACTCAGCCCTTGAAGCAATTAGGATATCATCTACATATTGGAGGGCAATGCTACCCTCTGTAAATCTACTCTCTTCAGAATGTCACTCATCACCCTGTGAAAAATAGTGGGACTGTTGTGGAACCCTGTCGCGGGTGAGTCCACGTGTACAGCCTGTCCCTTACTGTAAAAGCAAATTTGTTCTAGGACTCAAGTGTAATGGGATAGACCAGAAACTTGGCTCTGTATAAAACAATAAAAATCTTGTGCTCGGAGGGCCATCCCTTTTAAAGTGATGGAGGGGTCTGCCACAAAGGGGTGCAGCAAAGGCAAGACTTGACAAAGCAGCCTACTGGAGTGGAGACGAGAGCAGAATAAAACAATCCTGCCACAACTGTGGCCGACAGGGACACTTTGCCAGAGAATGTGGGATCCCATGAACAGGGGATAGACCAGGGAACAATGTAAAATGCTGCAGCCACTGCAAAAGAACAGGGCACATAGAAGCAGTGTTCTGGGAAAAGCATGGGTCACCCCCAAACACCACCCGGAGCACCATGGAACCGCAGGAGTCCTTAGATCAGCAGAGCTGACAACCAGCTGCCTCCATTTGTGAGCGTAAGGGCGAGAGGAGAATTTGCGTGCCTTCAGTAATAGGAGTGAGGAAATGTGAAATGCTAGTAGACATAGAAGTGGCTGCATCCGTCACAAACTTACCCTTACCCTACACAAATAAAATGATGCACTTAACTGGGGTAGGAGGGGACAAAACATCAGCTTACCTAAGCGAAACTATCCTTGTAGAAATAAACAATATATATATCCCCATGCAATTCTACATAGGCCAAAATAATGAGGGCACCGTATTGGGCAATGATCTCATGAGAGAATATAATGTTCTAATTGGTGCAAAAGATAAATTGATTTGACCCAGACAGGACCGTCAGAAGACTGAGATTGGGAAAATTACAAATCACCTTGAAACTATTAAAGTGTTTACAGTTACCAGTAGGGACTGGAACCTCGAAAAGGGGGGATTTGGAGCAATCTGCACCTCCGCCCCAGAGCATGGGCAGAAACAAAGTTAGATACAGGTCTAGTTAACATAGACGCCATAAGGGTTCCCGGACCGGAGCATAACCCCACCAGCAATACCCAATAAAACCCGAAGCAGAAAAAGCTGTTGTGGAGATAGTGCAAGGACTAGTGAGACAGGGAATCCTGAAAGCAACCACAAGTACAACTAATTCCCTGACATGGCCAGTAATAAAGCCTGAGGGGAGCTACAGGCTCAGTATTGATTATACAGGACTAAATAAGGTCGCCCCAAATTGCACCCCATTGTAGCAGACCCCTCCACCATTTTAAACGCCTTGCCCCCGAACACAAGATTTTTACTGTTTTAGACATTGCCAACGGTTTCTGGTCTATCCTGTTACACTCGGAGTCACAGAACAAATTTACTTTTACAGTAAGGGACAGGCTGTACACGTGGACTAGCCTGCCACAAGGGTTCCACAACAGCCCCACTATTTTTCACAGGGTAATGAGCGCCATCCTAAAAAAAGTAGATACACCAGAGGGTAGCACTGCCCTCCAATATGTAGATGATATCCTAATTGCCTCAAGGTCCGAGTCAGGACAGCAGGAAGCTTTATGTCCTGTATTGTAGGAATTGGCAACTGCAGGGTTAAAAGACAGCCCCACAAAGGCACAGATTGTCAAAACACAAGTCTTATACATCCCAGGGACTCAAAGAAATGCCTAACGACCGCAAGAAGGCAATCCAACCGTAGCCACAACCTGTCACTGTCAAGGGGGTCAGGAAGGTCTTGGGGCTATTCAACTACAGTCAGAACTTTATGCCCGAGTTTGCAAAATTGGCTGAACCGATCCAAAGATTAATTCAAGTAAGCAATCCCGCCTTGGAACCTGTAACCTGAGCCAGAACAGGAGGAGGCATTCAGTCAGCTTAAAACTCGACTCTCATCAGCCCCCGGCCTAGGGCTGCCAGATTCCAGCATGCATTTTCACATCCACTGTCATAGTGAGGGAGGATTTTACTCTGTGGTGGCCACCCAAGACCACGGTAGCAGGAGAAGACCCGTAGGGTACTACTCAACAACAGAAGGGCCAGTAGTCATCAGGCTGCCCAGGTACATAGCCTTTGACTGTGCCATTAGGATTAGCGAGTAGTAATAGTAATGACAGGGAATGTCATCCTCCACACTAAACACACCCCAGTAGAGATGCTAAACACAGGGAAACTGAGGGCTGTCTCCAATGTGAGAAGGGCAAAGTGGGAGGCAGTTCTTTTACCCCCAAGTTGGTCTGTGGTAATAGGGATGTGGGAGAAAACCCAGCTGAGGGAATTCTGGACACAGGGGAACCGCACAGCTGTGGGGATATAGATGGGGATGGGGATGAGGATGAGGGCGAGTAAAAGATACCCCCCGGAAACATCCAAGCAAATCCTCTTCGTGGACAGGTCACGAAAATACGTAGCAGGGTCGCCCCAAACAGGATGGCCTGTGGTAAATGATAAGTTAGAAACCGCTATGTCCAAAAGGATTGATAGAAGCCAGTCCGCACAAGTAGCAGAACTGGTAGCACTCACCAAAGCCCTGGAACTAGCAAAAGGAAAAACTGTGAATACATATGCAGACAGTCAATATGCCTCCTGTGTAGTCCATGACTACATGGTGGCATGGGGTAGAAGTGGGTTCACCACTGCGGGAGGAGCACCTATCAGAATTCAAACACTATTGCGTGCCAGTGTACAGCCAAAGGAGGCTTCAGTAATAAAAATAAAAGCCATCAAAAGGAGCCAGTAAAAGAGAGCCCAAATTGGCTAAAATGCAAAGGAAACCAGGCAGCAGACTGAACAGCTCAGAAAGCCCTCGAACAAGAGGCCATTGATGAGGCTGCAATAGCCACTATTGAATTAATGAAAGACGCTATCCAAATTCAGCAGCTACTGGAAGACACCCAGCAGGAAGAGAGGGAGCAATGGAAACGGCAGGGGGCATTTAAAGAGGAGGATGGTGTCTGGAGGTGAGCAGACAAGGTGGTAGCACGGGCGTGTGTACAGAACACATTGCTTGAACTGCACCACGGGCTCCCCCATACAGGTCGAGAGGCCATGATAGCAAGCTTAGGGAGAGTGTGGTGGTGAAAGGGAATGGGAAGAGATGTGGCCAAGTACTGCTGCAGATGCATGGTATGTGCACAACAAAACCCAGGGAGACCCATAAAAGTTAGGATGGGACACCAGCCCAGACCTAGGGGATCCTGGGAAAACCTTTAAGTGGATTTTACAGGGCCACTACCACCCTCCCTTGGGAAACGTACTGCCTGGTCATCATAGACCAATTCACCCAGTGGGTAGAAGCATTCCCGACCAAAAGCAGCACTGCGACCACTGTAGCCAGAATATTAGTGGAGGAGATAATCCCTAGGTGGAGCAGGGGAGGGGGTAGGTGGGGGAGGAGGGGGGTACCCCCCTAGATCGACTCTGACCAAGAGACACATTTTGCAGGCAAGGTAATGAAGACTGTCTGCCAATTACTCGGCATTAGACAAAAAATTTACATCCCCTAACTCCCCATAACTCAGGCATGATGGAGACAATGAATACAATGCTCAAAGATATGCAAACCTCAGGCAGAACATGGGCTGAAGTGCTGCCAGCCATACTGATGAGATTAAGAGCCCCACCACGAATCAAGCAATTGAGCTAACACCACATGAATTAATGACCAGGCAAGCAATGCAATTTCCAGAGACAATAATCACAGGTAGCACCGATGTGGGTCCACTGAAAGACAAAATTCAGCAATTATGTTGTAGAATTGAGCGCCCAAGCGATTTGGAAATCGCAATTGATCAACAGGACAAAAAGGATAAAGGAGGGGAACTCGAAATCTTCCCTGAGGTCCCAGCAGCAGTAAACCATATCTTAGTGTGAGCAGTGCCTGACAAACCAGGCTTTGCCCCAAAATGGAATGGGTCATACGACGTGGTAATAAGTGGGGACCCCTGTGCCTGTATAGATATTAAAGGAAAAGGCACGTGGAAGCACTGAACCCAACTAAAACCATTTAAAGAATCCTGTGACCAAACTAATGTCATTGACCATTCCCCAGGTGCAGACAGGAACAGCGGACAAGACAGTCATCACGGGGAGGGGGTACCAAAAACACAACAGAATAAACCACACAGAAGCACAACAGCACCTCCTGACAAAAGCAATGACTTTGAATGATAACTTTATTTTAACTGCAAAATGTATATATCTGTATGTATTTCACTGTGTTTAAGTGTCGCGACTGTTGGGAGCATGATAGGATTTGCAATGCCGCCTGACTATCTTAGGCAATAGTACCTCAAAAGCTCTGGAAGCAATTAAGACAGAGCTGGCTGAACTCAGACTCTACACACAGTAGACACGTTACATGGTGGATTATCAATTAGCACAGCAAAGGGGAGTTTGTACAATTATTGGTGAGAATTATTGATGCCTCATATAATATTACAGAAGCTATCAAGAATATCTGAGTTAAAAATCACACAACACCAGGTTATAGTCCAACAAGTTTAATTGGAAGCACACTAGCTTTTGGAGCGACGCTCCTTCATCAGGTGATTCCCTGATGAAGGAGCGTCCGAAAGCTAGTGTGCTTCCAATTAAACCTGTTGGATTATAACCTGGTGTTGTGTGATTTTTAACTTTGTACACCCCAGTCCAACACCGGCATCTCCGAATCAAGAATATCTGAGGCCAGCTAGATAATTTTCATCAGGGAGCCACAATTACAGACAGCTGGCTAAACTGGGGACCCTATTTGACACAGGGGATAGTTCTCCTCATTGCACTCATGCTGGTATACTGTGTGGGCTGTAGATGTTTAAAGCTCTGCTGTAAGGCGCTACTGACAAGAACTGTACCAGCAGCGAGTGTCACCACGGAAGAGCCCCCCCAATGAAATTGGCATTCCATGATACCCCTCAGGAGGAGGAGCTCGTAGAGATGACCTACCTCCACATGTAAATTGGGTGGTCTGCGGGAGATCACTGAAGTTGTCTTCTTGACCACAAAGGGAGGAGTGAAGTGGGAGATGGCACGAGGCAAGGTGACACTAGACACACCGACACACTAGATGGCCGCTGAGCCATTAGTTGGCCACTTGGCACACAAGATGGCTGCCGGACCATTATATGGAGAGAGACAACAGAGCAAATACAGACATTGCCTGGGGCCACCAGAATGCCAGCTTAATGCACTCACAACCTGGTCGATTAGTTTAACGTGGGTGGGGGAGAGAATACACATGAGTAGCGTACACTGCCCGCAGAAGTGTCTGGGTCGAGCCAACACGTTTGATATGGACTCAATACAAAGTGGTAATAACCAGAGCTGCAGCAATCGTTCTTCTCAGGAAGAGCGATTAGTGCTCATTACTACAGCAATGAATTTCCATGCAGACATTGAAGCGTACAATGACTGCACCAAAACTATCAACGATTCTGCAATGTTTACAATAAACAAACTATGTTACAGAGACAATAGCCTCATCACTGACCTATTATATTACAAAATGTATAAAAGTGTCTTGACATGTGCTCCAGGTTGAGAGGAGAATTGCAGCTGACCACTGTGCTGTGGTGTCTTTCTCTCCCCAGAGCTCTAGTATTTCCTTGTACAATAAACTCTATCGTTGAACCCTGACCCTGACTCTGACTCTGAGGCTGGTGATTTTCCCCACAACAGTATCATCGATAGCCACAAATGAGGTGCTGGAAGACTGGAAGTTAGGTGATGTGGTGTCGCTATTTAAGAAAGGTGATAAGGAAAAGTCAGGGAAATCTAGACCGGTGAGCCTGGTATCGATGGTGGGAAAGTTGTTGTAGGGAATCCTGAAGGACTGAATTTACATGTACAGTGGTGCCTTGGAAACGGAACTTAATTCATTCCAGGAGGCTGTATGGATTGCGAAAAGTTCGGATTCCGAAACTATTTTCCCCATAAGAAATAATGGAAAGTGAATTAATCCATTTCTGGAACCAAAAAAAAAATTCAAGACAGTTTTAACTGCAAATACACGTGGTTCAGGTAAAATAAGATGATTAAATGACCTAAATATCAAGTAATAATAATAAAAGCAAGAAATAAATGTACTAACATGAAAATAACTTCATTTACCTTCGTGAGGAGTGCTAAAGGTGCATGTGGAAGCTGGAGAGGAGGAAGGAGGGAGAGGGTTTACTGCTTGGAAGGTGAGTCACCTTCCATAATAACATCAGGTAACTGTGCTTCTGCTGTTTGCTCTCCTTGTCTCTTTATTGCGGTAACACTAAGACCACTTGTAGAGGGTTGGGGCTCACCGGACTGGCTTTCTGGTGTACAGTTTTTTGAAATTTGAGATAACTTGCTGGTCCATGGGCTGGATGAGAGGAGTGGTATTGGGGGGTAAGAACTTCACCTTGATGAAGCTATATTCGCCCACCAAATCTTCTTCAAAATAAAAGCAAATTAATGCGGATGCTGGAATCTGAAACCAAAAGAGAAAATGCTGGAAAATCTCAGCAGGTCTGGCAGTATCTGTATGCAGAGAAAAGAGCTGACGTTTCGAGTCTAACTGACCCTTTGTCAAAGCTTTGTCAAAGGGTCAGTTAGACTCGAAACATCAGCTTTTTTCTCTCCTTACAGAAGCTGCCAGACCTGCTGAGATTTTCCAAATCATCTTCAAAGCCTGGAGGATGAGCAGGAGCGTTGTCCATTAGAAGAAGAGCCTTCATGGGTAGATTCTTTTCCTCAAGATAAGCCTTCACAGAAGAGGCAAACTCCTCATGAATCCACTCAGTGAAGAACTGCCTGGTAACCCATGCTTTCATATTTGCCCTCCACATAACATTAAGCTTGCTCTTCATAACATTGTTCTTTTTGAACACACGTGGATTCTCTGAGAGGTACACAAGCAAAGGCTTTATCCTGCAGTCTCCACTAGCATTACCACACAACAAGAGAGTAAGCCTGTCTTTCATTGACTTATGGCCTGGTAAAGACTTCTCTTCCTTAGTTATATGAGTCCTCCTTAGCATCTTTTTCCAGAAGAGACCGATCTCATCACAATTGAACACCTGTTGTGCCACATACCCCTCAGTGTTCACAAACTCACAAAATCTCTTCACAAAATTTGCCGCTGCGTCCACATTTGAACTAGCAGCCTCTCCATGCATAACAACACTGTGGATCCCAGTTCTTTTCTTAATGTTTTCAAACCACCCCCTACTAGCCTCAAATTAATCACTATCAGCATTACTTCCAGGCACGTCTTTTTAAGGTCAGCATAGAGGAGCCTGGCTTTCTCACAAATTATGCCCTCAGAGATGGGATCACCAACCAACTGTTATTCGTTTATCAACGCTATGAGGAGTTTTTCCACCTCCTCTATAAACTTCGATCTCTTAGAGGTCAGAGTTGTAACACCTTGTGCCACATCAGATGCTTTTATCACTTTATTTTTCAGAATCGTACACGCCGTCGATTTCAGCATCTCAAACATGGCAGCGAGATCAGACACGCATACCGCTCTCATGGTGAGCGATAAGTTCTTTCTTCAACTCAATTGTCATTCTCACGGACTTCCTCTTACTCTTATTTGCTTCACTGCTCTTCTTGGGTGCCATGGTGAATGCTGAAAATGTGTTGCTGGAAAAGCGCAGCAGGTCAGGCAGCATCCAAGGAGCAGGAGAATCGACATTTCGGGCATGAGCCCTTCTTCAGGAATCATGGTGAATGCACAAGGGTAATAATTTTAAAAAAAGCACAAATCAAGGTGAAAACACGAGATAAACTAGTGATGGACACACAAGAGATGCTTTCACGACTACTTCAGGGTACGAATCGAACAAACAATGTGCGATCTGAACGGTACGTGGTGTTCGGATTCTGAAAATGTGTTCGGATTTTAGGGCAAAATTTTCTCAAAACAATTGTTCGGATTCCGATTTGTTCGAACAATAGGGCGTTCAGATTCTGGGGTCATCACTGTATTTGGAAAGGTAATGACTGATTAGGGATAGTCATTGTGCAAGTGAAGTTGTATCTCGTTAACTTGATTGAGTTTTTTGAAGAATTAATAAGGAGGATTGATGAAAGCAGAGCGGTGGACACTAAGCATTTGACAAGGTTCTACATGGTAGACCGGTTAACAAGGTTATATCTTATGGAATACAGGGAGAACTCGCCATTTGGACACAGAACTGGCTCGAAGATAGAAGACAGGGTGGTGGTGCGGGATTGCTTTTCAGACTGGAGGCCTGTGACCAGTGGTATGCCATATGGATTGGCGCTGGGTTCTCTACTTTTCATCATTTATATAAATAATTTGTATATGAATATAGGAGGCGTGGTTAATAAGTTTGCAGATGACACCAATATTGGAGGTGTAGTGGACAGCGATGAAGGTTAACTCAGATTACAGTGGCATCTTGATCAGATGGGCCAATAGGTTGAGGAGTGGCTGATGGAGTTTAATTTAGATAAATGTGAGGTGTTGCATTTTGGAAAGGCAAATCAGGACAGGACTTATACACTTAATGGCAAGGTCCTGGGGAGTGTTGCTGAATAAACAGACCTTGGAATGCAGGTTCATAATTCCTTGAAAGTGGAAGCCCAAATAGATGGGATAATGAAGAAGGCATTTGGTATGTTTGCCTTTATTTGGTGAGTGCACTGATTATAGGAGTTGGGAGGTCGTGTTGTGACTGTACATGACATTGGTTCGGCCACTTTTGGAATACTACATAGAATTCTTGTGTCCTTGCTACAGGAAGGATATTGTGAAACTTGAAAGAATGCAGAAAAGATTTACAAGGACTTTACCCCCAGTCTGGAGGGTTTGAGCTATAGGGAAAGGCTGAATAGGCTGGGGCTATTTTCCCTGGAATGTTGGAGGCTGATGGGTGACCTTATTGAGATTTATAACATCATGAGGGGCATGGATAGAGTGAACAGTCAAGATCTTTTCCCCTTGGTAGGGGAGTCCAAAACTAGAGGCCCTAGGTATAAGGTAAGAGGGGAAAGATTCAAAACGGAGCTAAGGGGCAACTGCTTCGCGCAGAGGGTGGTGTGTGTATGAGGAAGTAGTGGAGACTGGTATAATTACAATAATTAAAAGGCGAGAGTGTGGTGCTGGAAAAGCGCAGCAGGTCAGGCAGCATGTGAGGAGCAGGATTTTCCTGTTCCTTGGATGCTCCCTGACCTGCTGTGATTTTCCAGCACCTCACTCGACTCAGATCTCCAGCATCTGCAGTCCTCACTTTCTCCCAATATTTAAAAGCCACTTGCATGGGTATATGGTTAGCAAATGGTTAGAGGGATAGGGCCAAATGCTGGCAAGTGAGATGAGATTACTTTAGAATATCTGGTCGGCATGGACAAGTTGGACCTAAGAGTCTGTGGCCATGATGTACACGTCTATGACTCTTAAGTAGTTAGGATATGAAATGCCTGGAAATGTGGTGGAGGGAGGTTCCGTTGAGGTATTTAGAAAGCCATTGGATATTATTTGAATAGAAATAGTATGCAGGGCTATGGTGAAAAGAGGAAATGGACATGAGTTAATAGAACTGGCACAGGCATGATTGGCCGAATGGCTGCCTGCTATGCCACAACAATTCTGTGATTCAAATAATCATCCAACACCCTCTTGAATGTCTCAATAGAATCAGTCTTCACCACATTTTCTGGCATTGTATTTCATACCCTAAGTGCTTGCTGAAAGAAAATGGTTTTATCTCTTCGTAATTGCTTCTTTTGCCAAACACTTTGGATCTGTGCCATCCGGCTCTTGCTCCAACAATGAGTGGGAATGAATTCTCCTTATCTCTTATCAAATCTTTTCTCAGCCTCCTTTTCTCCAAGGAAAGCAGTCCCGAATTCTTCAGTTTGCCATCAACTGAAGTTTCTCATCCCTGAAACTGTTCTTATAAATCGTTTCTGCAATCTGTTCAATGTGTTCTAAAATGTGGAACTCAATAATACTGTACACAGTAATCCAGTTAAAGTCTAAGATGTTTCTTTTCCAAGTTCAACATCACCTCCTTGCCCTTGTATTCTATGCTTGTATTAATAAAACTGTTGATATTCTATTATTTTATTCATTTCTCTCTCAACCTGTCCTGCAAATCTCAATAGTCTGTGTGCATACAATCCCAGATTCCTAAATTCCTGCACCCACTTTAGAATTGTACTTTTTATTGTCTTTCAATGTTCTTCCTACCACAATGCATCAACTCACACTTGCCTGTACTGGACACCATCTGCCACCTATCCACCCACTCCAGTAACTCTGTGCCCTTTTGCAGTTCTATACAGTCTACATTGGGATTTGTGAGTCATCCATGAATCACAAACAACTAACATCCAAGTTCAATTGGTAACAGTGAATGCACATCAAGTATTGCCCTTTTATTTTAAAGGGAATGTTAAATAAAAGGAGAGAGTTCTGAAGAAGGGTCACTGGACTTGAAGCATTAACTTTGATTTCTTTCCACAGATGCTGCCAGGCCTGTTGAGTTTCTTGAGCAGTTTCTGCTTTTAGAGTCATAGAGTCATAGAGATGTACAGCATGGAAACAGACCCTTCAGTCCAACCCGTCCATGCTGACCAGATATCCCAACCCAATCTAATCCCACCTGCCAGCACCCGGCCCATATCCCTCCAAACCCTTCCTATTCATATACCCATCCAAATGCCTTTTAAATGTTGCAATTGTATCATCCTCCACCACTTCCTCTGGCAGCTCATTCCATACACGTACCACCCTCTGCGTGAAAAAAATTGCGTAGGTCTCTTTATATCTTTCCCCTCTCATCCTAAA
>NC_057714.1:75148498-75177971 GCF_004010195.1 Chiloscyllium plagiosum
CAAGGTCTCTTTGTTCAGCAACACTCCCTAGGACCTTACCATTAAGTGTATAAGTCCTGCTAAGATTTGCTTTCCCAAAATGCAACACCTCGCATTTTCTGAGTTAAACTCCATCTGCCACTTCTCAGCCCATTGGCCCATCTGGTCCCAATCCTGTTGTAATCTGAGGTAACCCTCTTTGCTGTCCACTATACGTCCGATTTTGGCGTCATCTGCAAACTTAATAATTGTACTCTTATGCTTGCATCCAAATCATTGATGTAAATGACAAAATGTAGAGGGCCCAGCACCGATCCTTGTGGCATTCCACTGGTCACAGACCTCCAGTCTGAAAAACAACCCTCCACCACCACCCTCTGTCTTCTACCTTTGAGCCAGTTCTGTATCCAAATGGCTAGTTCTCCCTGTATTCCATGAGATCTAACCTTGCTAATCAGTGTCCCATGGGGAACCTTGTTGAACGCCTTACTGAAGTCCATATAGATCACATCTACTGCTCTGCCCTCATCAATCTTCTTTGTTACTTCTTCAAAAAACACACCGCACAAAGCCATGTTGACCATCCCGAATCAGTCCTTGCCTTTCCAAATACATGTACATCTTGTCCCTCAGGATTCCCTCCAACAACTTGCCCACCACGTTTAAAAGTAGAAAGATTTTGCTAAAACTATAGAAGACATTTGTCAGACCACAGCCCCTTATCTAAGGAGAGATGTATCAGAATTCGAGGCAGTCTGGAGAATGGACACTATGCTGATACCACCCTTACAAGGAGATGTTTAGTAGATTAGGCAAATTGGACCTGTATTTGTTGGAATTTAGAAAAATGAGGGGCAACCTTCTTGGAATATACAAGATTGCTGAGGGACCTGACGGGGCAATTGCAGAAAGATTGTGAGAGAATATGGATCAGAGGACATGATTTCAGAATTAAGGGTTTCACATTTAAGACTGAGGAGTAATTTCTTCTCTTGAGGTTCGTGAATCTGTGGAATTCTTCATCTTGGAGGACTGTCATTCTGTGTCATTAAGTATATTCAAGGCTAAGATGGGTTTATAATCAGTAAAGGAATCGAGGGTTATGGAGAAAAGGTAGAACATTGAAATTGAGAATTAACAAATCAGCCAAGATTCCATTGAGTAACAGAGCAGTCTAGATGGGCTGAATAGCTTCTGTTGTAGATGCCAATGTTGTAGCTGTCGTGGATCAACTTGGCTAGGGATGCAGCTTGTCCTGGAGCATACCTCCAGTGTGATTACCGAAATACTTTCGGAGGTCATAGCCTTTGCCATATTCTGTGTTTGCAGCCACTCCTTGAGTCATGTTGGGTGAATCAAGGAGTGGCTGAAAACTGGCACCTGCAATTCTGGGGACCAGAACAGGAGGCTAAGGTGGGTTATCCACTCAGCACTCCTGGTTGAAGATGGATGTAAATGCTTCATTGGTGTGCTGGGATCCTCCATGATTGAAGATGGGGATGTGTGCGGAGCTTCCTCCTGTTACAGACCCCCTCTAGCAACCTTGGCCTTTAAGATTCAGACAATTCAGTCATTAGTTATACTAATGAGTTACTCTCAGTGATCAACTTTATGATCCAGTACCTAAATAATTGTCTAATTTCTGCGCCTGTGTGTACTTGCACTGCTGGAGGGAAGAACACCCAGGAATGTGCCAGTGACGTCTGGGTCATTGTTTATAAGGCATGATTCTGTGAACATAATTGTCAGGCTTTACTTTCCTAATTTTGACATGAGCTCCTGGATAATAGTAAGATGAACTGTGGCAAACAAAGGCCCATCAGGCCTGCAATGTCATTTCTACTGCCTAGGTCAAAGCTGGTTAATCAGTCAGATATTATCCTTTAGATTTTGTTGAAGTTTTGGTAAAATTGAATGGTTTGATGGCCACTTTCAGAACAACCAAGAGTGAACCACATTGCTGAGAGTTTGGACTTACATGTAGACCAGAACAGGTAAGGACAACACATTTCCTTTTCTGAAAGACAAGTGATCAGATGAGATATTTTATGACAGTCTAATGGTTATATTCAACTCATTTTTAATTCCAGATTTTATTGAATTCAAATTTTATCATCCGCAAAGATTTTAAGCCAGATCCCCACAATATAATCTGGGGTGCTGTAGTGACATGATCACTGTTATTGTCTTCCCAAAGAACTTTGAGCCCAAGTCCCTCAGCGTTGTTGGCTGATACGTGAGGGCAATACGGAGGAGTGCTGCAGTATTGAGAATGACATCTTTTGAATGAAACGTTAAGCCAAGACCCTCTGTGCCTGAACAAATGGACAGGAAAGATCCCGTGCTATTTTATAGAGAAGTGCAAATTTTGCACCATGTTCTAGTCAACGTTACTAAAACAGATTATCTGGCCATTTATCTCAATTCCGTTTATGGAGTCATGCTGTCTGAAAATTAATTGCCTCTGGCAACATCAAAATAGTCATTGACTGTAGTGTGTTCTTGGATGCACTGAGATTTTCAAATGTATTAGTTAAGTACACGTTAGTTCAACTGCAACTCCTTCCTCTAAATTGAATATCTTGAGTGAGATTTCCTCATATTTTGAAACTAACTTTTTTGAAACTCTCTTGCATGCTATATTAGCATTGACAAAATTCACTTAATAACTGACCCAGACGGCACAAGCTCAAATTTAAGATTTTAATGACAAGTGGTAGTCTCCCATTTTATTTCTCATCAATTTTACTCTTGCACAATTTGTCAAAAAATGGAATTACGCAATTTTTAGATTACAATACTGATAAAATGTTTCCACTGTATAATTTATTTGTCTTTGATCTAAAATTCCACCAGTATTCTCGTTTCACAGTTGTAAGTGGGCTTTTTCTTGAGCTGATGAAGATCAGCTGTGCTAAATTGCCCATAGTGTCAGGGAATGTGCAGGCTGGGTGGATTAGTCATGCAAAATGCAAGTTTACAGCAATAGGGTTCGGGCTGCGTCAAGGTAGGGATTCTATAATATTACCATAGGTGTGTCGTAGAATTGCCTGAATAGCCAACATTTACTATCATTCCTTTTTCAGAGGGCATTAAGATTCAATCACATTACTTTGCGCCTGCAGTTGCATTGAGGCAAGACTGATAAGGACTGTAAAATTGCTCTTCTAAAAGGCATTAAATAACTAAATGGGTATTTAACAATAATTGTAAACAACACTGAGACTAGCTGTTTTTAAACTCGAGAGTTACTCATTCAATTTAAATTCGATCTCTTACCATGTGGAATTTGAACACATGTCCATTGGCCTGTGCCTCTGGATTACTAATCCAGTGACATTACTACAATGGCATTTCCCCAAAATAGGAATTATACTGAAATTCTTGAATTAATATCCTAAGACATAGGAGCAGAAGTAGACTACTTTCTCCATCAAATCTGCTCCACCATTCAATGAGATCATGGCTGGTCTGATATCCCCAACTTCACTTTCATGTCATAGAATCATAGAGATGTACAGCACGGAAATAGACCCTTCGGACCAACTTGTCCATGCCGACCAGATATCCCAACCTAATCTAGTCCCACCTGCCAGCACCCGGCCCAAATCCCTCCAAACCCTTCCTATTCATATACCCATCCAAATGCCTCTTAAATGTTGCAATTGTCCCAGCCTCCACCACTTTCTCCGGCAGCTAATTCCAGACACATTCTACTCTGTGTGAAAAGGTAGCCCCTTAGGTCCCTTTTATATCTTTCCCCTCTCACCCTAAACCTCTGGCCTCTAGTCCTGGATTCCCCCACCCCAGGGAAAAGATTTTGTCTATTTATCCTATCCATGCCTCTCATGATTTTATAAACCTCTATGAGGTCACCCCTCAGCCTCTGATGCTCCAGGGAAAACAGCCCCAGCCTATTCAGCCTCTCCCTGTAGCTCAAAACCTCCAACCCTGGCAGCACCTTTGTAAATATTTTCTGAACCCTTTCAAGTTTCACAACATCTTTCCAATAGGAAGGAGACCAGAATTGCACGCAATATTCCAAAAGTGGCCTAATCAACATCCTGTACAGCTGCAACAAGACCTCCCAACTGCTGTACTCAATGCTCTGATCAATAAAGGAAAACATAACAGATGCCTTCTTCATTATCCTGCGACTGTACTTTCAAGAAGCTATAAACCTGCACTCCAAGGTCTCTTTGTTCACCAACACTCCCTAGGACCTTATCATTACGTGTATAAGTCCTGCTAAGATTTGCTTTCCCAAAATGCAGCACCTCCCATTATCTAAATTAAACTCCATCTGCCACTTCTCAGCCTATTGGCCCATCTGATCAAGATCCTTTTGTAATCTGAGGTAAACTTCTTTGCTGTCCACTACACCTTCAATTTTGGTGTCACCTGCAAACTTAGTAAATATACCTCCTGTGTTCATATCCAAATCATTTATATAAACGACAAAAAACCGTGGACCCGGCACCAATCCTTGTGGCACTTCACTGGTCACAGGCCTCCAGTCTGAAAAACAACCCTCAACCACCACCCCCTCTCTTCTACCTTCAAGCCAGTTCTGTTACCAAATGGCTAGTTCTCCCTGTATTCCATGAGATCTAACCTTGCTAACCATTGTCCCATGGGGAACCTTGTTGAACGCCTTACTGAAGTCCATATAGATCATGTCCACTACTCTGCCCTCATCAATCCTTATTGTTACTTTTTCAAAAAACTTAAATCAAGTTTGTGAGACATGATTTCCCACGCACAAAGCCACGTTGACTATCCCTAATCAGTCTTTGCCTTTCCAAATTCATGTAAACCCGCCTACCCCTCTACCTTTCTTGGAGTTAACCCATCTACCTGACTGTATCTGCGGTTTTTCTCCCTTCCTATACCTGCCAACCATCACACCTCTTAACTCTTGTAAATTCCTCATTGCCTCTAACTGTCACTCCAACAATCTGTTTGATCTGATAGGATTCACCACCAATGACATTTATTGCAGATAGAATCCTCAGTAACCCTTAAACTCTCCCATTGTTTTTCCATAACCCTTGGCTTTCTTACTGATTAAAAATCGACCTATCTCAGCCTTGATTATTCTTAATGATGCAGTCTCAATCACCCTCTGAGTCACTTTTGATGAGTCATTGGAGGAGAACTTGCAGGTAATGGTATTCCCATTTATCTTCTCTTGTTCTTCTCGATGGAAGTGGTCATAGGTTTGGTGAAGGAGCCTTGTTGAATTTCTGTAGTGCATTTTGTAGATGATGCACTCTCCTGCTATTAAGTATCAGTGGTAAAGGGGCTGAATGTTTGTAGATGTGGTGTCAATCAAGTGGTCTGCTTTGTCCTGGATGGAATTGAGCTTCTTGAGCATTGTTGGAGATGCACTCATGCAAACAAGTGCAGAATATTGTGCTGTACTCCTGAGTTGTGACTTGTGGATAGTGGACAGGCTTTGTGGGGGTCAGGAGGAGAGTATTTGCTACAGCCTTCTTAGCCCTTTGGGCGAGCTCAACTTCTGATCAGTGGTAGCTCCCGGGATGTTTATAGTGGGAGATTTAGTGATTGTTCATCATTTAATATCAAAGGATAGTGGTTACATTGTCTCTGACTTATTAGAGATGGGAGAAAGTGAGACTGCACATGCTGGAGATCAGAGTCAAAACGTATGGTGCTAGAAAAGCGCATCCAGTCAGGCAGCATCTGAGGAGCAGGAGAGTTGACGTTTTGAGCATAAGCTCTTCATTAGGAATAGAAAGGGTCATTTCCTGGCATTTGTGTGACATAAATGTTACTTGCACAAGCCTGGATATTTTCCCAGTCTTGCTGCATTGGAACATGTACTGCTTCAGGAATCTCGAATAGTGCTGAACATTGTGCATTCATTGGCAAACATTGCCACTTTTGATGTTTACAATGGAGGGAAGGTCATTGATGAGGCAAATGAAGATAGTTGGGCCTCAGACACTGCACCAAGGAACTCAGGTGGAGATGTCCTCATGTTGAGGTGACTGAACGCCAGCAACCACAATAATTCTCCATCATACCAGGTGTGTCTCCAACCAATGGAGAATCTTTCCCTTGATTCCCACTGATTCCAGTTTTGCTCAGTGTCCTTAATGCCACAATTGGTTGAATGTCGCCTTGATTTCAAGGATGGACACTCTCCCTTCACCTCTGGAACTCAACTCGTTTGAACTAAGGCTGTAATGAGGTCAGGAGCTGAGTGGCCCTGGTGGGACCTAAACTGGATGCCCTTGAGTTTGTATGGGTGATTAATATGATAGTGCTGTTGATGACTCCTTCCATCTCTTCACTGATAGGGTGGTAATTGGCTGGGTTTGGCCTGCTTTACTGTACAGGATGTACCTAGGTAATTGTGGGTAGCACGGCGGCCCAGTGGTTAGCACTGCTGCCTCACAGCGCCAGAGACCTAGGTTCAGTTCCCGCCTCAGGCGACTCTCTGTGTGGAGTTTGCACATTCTCCCCGTGTCTGCATGGGTGTCCTCCGGGTGCTCCGGTTTCCTCCCACAATCCAAAAAAAAATGTGCAGGTTAGGTAAATTGGCCAGGCTAAATTGCCCATTGCATTAGGTGAAGGGGTAAATGTAAGGGAATGGGTCTGGGCGGGTGGCGGGTCGGTGTGGACTTGTTGGTCCGAAGTGCCTATTTCCACACTGTAAGTAATCTAATCTAATCAAGATTCCAGTGTTGTAGCTGTACTGGAATGGCTTCCTTGACTTGCTGTATTCATTGTAAAGATATTCTCATTGTAGCTTCTTATCTGGTGTGTTTATCTTCTTTGAGTCCACATTGGAAGCAACTAGAGCTTTCTCTTGCACTATGAACCTTCCTTATTTAATCAACATCTCAATAATTTTGCTAAGTTATAAACAAAACTGCTCTCAAGTATGATCTGCCTGGCCTCTGCACTTACACTGGAAAGTGGAAGTAGGAAATCTGACATCAAGGCTAACACTTAATATTTGTGATTTGGAGATGCTGGTGTTGGACTGGGGTGTACAAGGTTAAAAATCACACAACACTAGGTTATAGTCCAACAGGTTTAATTGGAAGCACACTAGCTTTTGGAGTGACGCTCCTTCATCAGGTGGTTGTGGAGGGCTCAATCCTAACGCACAGAATTTATAGCAAAAATTTACAGAGTGATGTAACTGAAATTATACATTGAAAAATTGATTGTCTGTTAAGCCTTTCATCTGTTAGAATACAGTGATAGTTTTACTTCTTTCATGTGTAAATCACAAAACCTTTTTCTAAAAAAGTTGCATTCTCAGGTTAGCTGTTAACAATGGTAATAGCTAGACAATATGTTGAAGGTGTTGGCTCCCTGTGTTCTCTGTCTATGCCATGATGTTTAGATTGATTCTAATCTTAAAAGTGAGATAACGGAGTTTTACATAAATTCATGCAGTTTTTAAGCTCAGAGTTCTACATGAATGCATGCAGTTTTTGAGCAAAGCAGGGTTATATTGTACTTTGCTCAAAAACTGCATGCATTCATGTAGAACTCTGAGCTTAAAAACTGCATGAATTTATGTAAAACTCCGTTATCTCACTTTTTACATTAGAATCAATCTAAACATCATTAAAAATCACACAACACCAGGTTATAGTCCAACAGGTTTAATTGGAAGCACTAGCTTTCAGAGCGACGCTCCTTCATCAGGTGATTCCTGATGAAGCAAATCACCCGATGAAGGAGCGTCGCTCCGAAAGCTAGTGTGCTTCTAATTAAACCTGTTGGACTATAACCTGGTGTTGTGTGATTTTTAACTTTGTACACCCCAGTCCAACACCGGCATCTCCGAATCACATCTAAACATCATGGCATAGACAGAGAACACAGGGGGCCAACACCTTCAACATATTGTCTAGCTATCATCATTGTTAACAGCTAACCCAAGAATGCAACTTTTTTTAAAAAAGGTTTTGTGTTTTACACATGAAAGAAGTGAAACCAACACTGTATTCTAACAGATGAAAGGCTTAACAGAAAATCAATTTTTCAAAGTATAATTTCAGTCCTAAAATGCCTGCCCCTTCTTCTGTTTCTGACCATGTTCCTTTGTTTTAAGCACTAGCCATGGGAAGTATCCTGCACTTTACTAATTCTTGTTAAAGGCTTTATACATTTGAATAGGATCACGTCTGATTCTCCTAAACTCCAAAGAATATAGGAACAGTTGACTTAATATGTCCTCTTACGACAATACCTTTTCCCAAGAATTAGTTTAATTAACCATTTTTTGAATTTGTGCTAAGGTAAGTACACTTTGGATAAGTTAAGAAGTTTGTTAATATTTGTATTAGTTATACGAGTATCACACCTAGTTCTTTTTTGATATAGTTGGTATTCTTTTGTGTTTAATAAAATTTTATGTTCTTTTGTTAGAAGTACATTTGGCATTGTTATTTACTGAACATATTGACAAGACAATCATGGTAAACAAACAGGATCAATAAACCCTAAGATTGAACCAATTGGATTTCACACCTGTTTAAAACAAAAAGTCAAATCAAATGACACCAGGTTATCATCCAATAGGTTTATTTGAAATCAGAAGCTTTCAGAGTGCAGTCCCTTCAGACGAAGGAGCAGTGCTCCGAAAGCTTGAGATTTCAAATAAACCTGTTGGATTATAATCTGGTGTCTTGTGAATTCTGACTTTGTCCACCTCAGTTCAACAACAGCACCTCCACATCATGGTTTTTTAAAAAAAGTGATCGAGAAACTCAGCAGATCTGGTTGCATCTGTGGAGAGGGAAGCAGAGTTAACCTTTCAAGTTATGACTTCTTTTGACTTATCCAGTATTACCATCAGCTGGGAACATAAACAATACTTCCAAAGTTTACAACCATGCAGGAGAAAGTGAGGTCTGCAGATGCTGGAGATCAAAGTTGAAACTTTATTGCTGGAACAGCACAGCAGGCCAGGCAGCACCCAGGGAACAGGAGATTCGACGTTGCGGGCACAGGCCCTTCATCCTGAAGACGGGCCTGCGGCCGAAACTTCGAATCTCCTGATATTCCTGAAGAAGGGCCTGTGCCCGAAACGTCGAATCTCCTGTTCCCTGGATGCTGCCTGACCTGCTGTGCTGTTCCAGCAATAAAGTTTCAACTTTACAACCATGCAGAAAACCTACCCTATACATATCTGCGTCAGCTTTTATTTTGATTAACAAACATTCTCTGAATACCTTCCTACAATCTAATGATTAATCATTCACCATTATTTCAGTTTCCCATCATCCAACCAACTTGGTATCTAAGATGCTGCTGTTCTTTTTTATTTCCATGGACTTTAACTAGGCAACAAAAGGTAACTCCTACTTTTGTTTCATAACTCCATCTCTAACGCCGCTGTGTTTTCATCTTGCTTGTCTTACATCAAGTTTTTGATGATCTGTATTTTACCTAAACATTGGAAAGATGAAAACCCTCATCATAAACTACATTCACATGACAGTTTCATTGCCCCTGGCTTTTTTTTAAACACTGATTGAATACATGTGCAAGTTGCTGCTCTTAATGTTCTGGGTAGCTATGTGTTAGTATTTGACTCTACAAGTGGCAGTAATGTAAATTCTTAAAAAGTAATTTATCAGTTGGTCAAAAGTTGGTTGGAGTCATTTGTGTTTATTACCTGATTAATACATCAAAAGACTACAAGTAACATTTTTGCCTTGATTTTCAACCTACTTTTCCTACTTATTTTTAAATGAAAGAAAACGAGTGAAGTATATATTTTTAAACAAGAAGCAGGTATTACTGTTTTCCAAGAAACTGCTTTCTGCCAAATCCTGGAGTTTTCAAAACAAACTTTCTAAAGAATTCGTTGTTCTGATATTGGTTGAAGATGTTTTGTTTCCTTTTTAATCTCATTGAGCGTCATACAGCACAAAAACAGACTCTTCGGTCTAACACGTCTGCACTAACCAAGTATCCAAAACTAAACTCGTCCCATTTGTCTGCATTTGACCCATATTCCTCCACACCTTTTTTTTTCATGTACCTGTCCACGAAGTCTTTTAAATATTGTAATTGTATCTACCTACCATATTGTCTGGCAGCTCATTTTAAGTATCGGTCTGATCTTTCAATAAAAAAAGATGTCATATAACCATTAATGATTTATTAAAAAGAACAACTGTTTGTATGTACCATGAGATACCTGCAAAACTACTTGGTAAGAAAGCTCAAGAGTTTTATTATGAAAAATAGATGGAGATAAGTCCCATCACATGGCCTTTTAAAATGTTTATTTGTAACTAACTGAAGTAAATACATGTCTCCTAGAAGCAATACATGTACACAGAAGGAAGTTGAATATAATCCCCATATTATCTCAGTTTCAATTCCACACCCATATTTTATTATTCCCTCCATTATAAAACAATAACTTGTGGAATTAAAAGCAGATATAGTTTGGACTATGAGTCTGAAGTTTCTCATCAACACAATTTCAGCTATGTGAAAATGATAGTACATGAATATCCAAACATTTCCTTATTATGTCCAATTCTATATTTTTGTTCATTGCACAAAGTTACTCAAGTAATATTTAGTTCAATTCAAATTCTGTTTTTTTACATAATCTTACATTTCTACTCAAAACACAGGTTTCCCTTTGCCAGGAAATGTAATTCTAAGCAGCTAATAAAGGCTTGATGAGTTTCAATTTTATCCTTCAGCCTGGGAGGCGAGTTTAATATTGGACTACATGCTGAACAAGAGCTTTAACCTTCTTTACCTGTGATGGCATTGTTCAAAAACCTCTCCATGTAGTGAGTCATTAATACGTGTAATCCAAGCCAAATGCATATTCCCTGGAGCACATTCTCAGCAGATATCTCAAAATGTACTTTAGTTGCTCACATGAACAGAATTACCCTCTCCAGAATGGGTATGAATACTTCAGATCATCTGAGGCAAGTTGAGAAATGATCAGAATCCAGTCATTTTTTTAAGAAAGTGCTTGGTTGGCAAGAATGTAATCATTGCTAAAATGAGATGGGAAGATTAGGCTTTTGTCTTGCACTCATCAGGAATAAAACACAAGAGCTGGACTTTGAAAAAGAGATACCAGTTATTCAGCATGACAAGAAGGTGCTGACCCACATGCACACATACATTTTGTGTGGTGAATTTGTACTTGCAGAGTTACATTGCACTTTGCTCAAAAACTGCATACATTCATGTAGAACTCTGAGCTCTGCATGAATTTATGTAAAACTCTGTTATCTCACTTTTTAGATTAGAATCAATCTAAACATCAGGTCATAGACAGAGAACACAGGGGGCTAACACCTTCAACATATTGTCTAGCTATCACCATTGTTAACAGCTAACCCGAGAATGCAACTTTAAAAAAAAGGTTTTGTGATTTACACATGAAAGAAGTGAAACTATCACTGTATTCTAACAGATGAAAGGCTTAACAGACAATCAATTTTTCAATGTATAATTTCAGTTACATCTCACTGCAAATTTTTGCTATAAATTCTGTGTTACGATCGAGCCCTCCACAATCACCTGATGAAGGAGCGTCGCTCCAAAGACTAGTGTGCTTCCAATTAAACCTGTTGGACTATAACCTGGTGTTGTGTGATTTTTAACTTTGTATACCCCAGTCCAACACCGGCATCTCCAAATCATAATTAGAACAATTAACTGTCATTCTTTGTTCTCAGACCAAGTGGATAGACTCTGATTTTACATGATGTTATCATGGGAATACTGACCGTCCCCACTGGCTTGCAAGCATCCACTAGTTGAGCATGATTTGCATACTATCTGCTGTGAATGGTCAACTGCTGGGTTGTTTGATACTGTCATCAGTCGTTGGGATGTATGGTCAACATGCCTGACATCACACCAGCACTAAAGCCCATTACATATTTATAAGGTTGATCTTTTTGGTTTGAGGTCAGCAATCTATTAGTGGAGAAAGCCGCATGTGGATTTACTCAAAGTAACAGCATGCAAATATCAATACAAATACAGTGTTGAAATTAGTAACAAGCTTTCAATAAATTCCATTCATGCTGATGTACCACAAAATTTCTTGTTCTGTGTTAGGCACCAGAAACTCTGAGATTGCCTTTATTTTTGTTTCTCCACATCTACACTATGACCCAAAGAAGTAGTCTTTCCTTTGGTAAATTTATTGTTAGAAAAATTTAAGGCAATCGTTCCTCTTTGTAACCAATCAAATGGTTTGTTTATGCGTTGTAAGTGTTCTATCCCAGGCTTGACTGAAAATAACCAACTCATCAACGTGTACATCATCTTTTGATAACCTTGTTAGTTATTTGTTGAAAAACTTGCTTGGGCACTTTTCATTTCAAACAGCATGACTGTTACATTGTATATCCACAGTTACAAAAGTTGATATTTCTTTCGTTGCAGTAGTCAATGAAACTTGCTAATATCCATTTAACAAGTCAATTTTTGTAATGTGCTCGTCCAATCCTCTTAATGTGTCCTCCAGTCATGAAGACACCTTTTTTACTGTATTGACTTTGTAATAATATTTACATTATCATTGTGATCCATCTGGTGATGAGATGACTCTTTAGAACTGAGAAGAGGGATTTCTTCAACCAGAGGGTAATTAATCTGTGGAACTCATTGCTTCAGAAGGCTGAGGAGACAAAGTCATTGAGTATAGTTAAGACTTCAAAGTTTGTGAGAAGATTTGTAGCTCAGGTACTCGTTGTTGTGATTCTGTTCGCCGAGCTGGGAATTTGTGTTGCAGATGTTTTGTCCCCTGTCTAGGTGACATCCTCAGTGCTTGGGAGACTCCTGTGAAGCGCTTCGATGATGTTTCCTCTGGCATTTATAGTGGTTTGTCTCTGCCGCTTCCGGTTGTCAGTTCCAGCTGTCCGCTGCAGTGGCCGGTATATTGGGTCCAGGTCGATGTGTTTGTTGATAGAATCTGTGGATGAGTGCCATGCCTCTAGGAATTCCCTGGCTGTTCTCTGTTTGGCTTGTCCTATAATAGTAGGATTCATATTAATGCCGGACGAAACATCACAGAAGCACTTCACAGGAGTCTCCCAAGCACTGAGGATGCCACCTAGACAGGGGATGAAACGTCTGCAACACAAATTCCCAGCTCGGCGAACAGAACCATAACAATAGTTAAGATTGAAATAGTTGGATTGTTGATTGGTAAGGGATCAAGGGTTACAGGGACAAGGCAGGAGAGTGGGGGTGAGAAACATATCAGTCATGATCAAATAGCAGAGCCACCTCGATGGGCTGAATGGCCTGATTCTGCTCCTATGTCTTCTGGTCTTATTTTGCTGTACAACATTGTGCTATGTCAATGTCACAATTGTGACATATTCCAGCAGTTTATGTAGCCATTATACAGTATCTTGCTTTAACCAAATCACCATGACTGAAAGACAAAGCGGCCCAGTTCTTGATGCCCCTACACTCCACTATGCTGAGTCAGTGAGTGCTGCCCCACTCAAGGAGCTGGTCCGATCTCAGTCCATGTGGTTGACCAGGTCACAGAATCTTGGTCTTACTGGAGTCCAGGGATTGAGCTGCAGTCAGTCCTGCAGATTTAGTGCATTCAGTCCAGCCTTTACGGCTACTTTAGTTGGGATGTTATGGGAACATCAATCCAGAGCTTGGGCCATGCTCATTTGGGACTGTCCTCCCAAGTTAGTATGGGGAGGTAGCCCACAGTAAGTATTTGAGAATGAATGCTATTAGGGACGGCCCATGCAGAAAGTGGGAGGCTCAAGTCTGGGGTTGGGATTCATTTGACTGGGTCACAAAAGGAAGGATGAGTTTGAAAGGGGCAATTCAAGACAGCAGGACAGGATCTCTTAGATCACTGGTGGGGACAGGAAGCTGCTGTGGGAGAGGAGTTTCACAAGTGAGAATAACTCTGGCCTCAACATAAGCAAAGTGAATGGTCAACCAGGGCATAACAGTGGGTTTTCTGGCTAAAATGGGGACAATAAATGTTATATAAAGAGGGATGATGGGAATGGTGGTGCTAGAAGGTCACCGTGGATGCAAGGTCTGGAACACAAAAGGGAATGTGAAGAATGGGGTGGGTAGGATCATCCTGTATCTCAACTGGAGCTATATTTCCCCAATCAGGCTTCAAAGTCGAAACCTTGGCATCTTCGATTCAAAGTCACTAATTGCACTAATTCCACAAAGTGGCTAGCACCACGTGCAGAGCTGGTGAAGTAAGTTACCGTTATTCTCTTTAGCAGCAGAATATGATTTTTGAATACGAGGCTCTGCTAAGAGCACTTATATTGATCATGCATTTACGAATTGTGTGATGTCATCTGGAACATCAAATTAAATTTCATTGAAAGCTTATTCTTTTTGCAATGTTGTGAGATATTTTATCATGTCAGAAGACAAATAGAGGGATTGGGTGTTATGGAAGTCATTGGGAGAGGTTTTAATAGTGATGCAGGAGTAGGAAATATGGTGAGGGAGGTGGAAACACATTGGGGAAGAGAAGTTTGAGAAGATGAAGTTGGTAAGAGAATTGAGTGGACATGATGCATGCAGCAGTGAGAATCATAGAGCAAGAGGCATGGTGAGAGGCCTGTACAGTGGCAGGGTTAGAGTGAGTGCTGGTCTTTTGTGGGTGAGGTAACTGAATGAAAATGGTGGTACTCAGCCTTGTGAAACATAGAAGGTCATTTAACTTCTCCTGCTAAGCATTCCTTTTAACCTGGGACACAGCACTGAACAAAGCTGCTCAGTTGATCTGCGCTGGTTGTCGATCCTTTGGAGTGGCCTCCTTTGCTGGGTGGCAGGCGAGAGGACTGTTCTTCTTTTGACAGCCCATTTACTAGCACCTCCAGGCTTCTGTTGACAGAGCAAAGAGCTAACTGCCTTTTGGACTATGTCCTTCAGGTTAACAGTGCAGGACTACAGTATGAAGGACAGTTCTTGGCTTGCAATGTCTGAAAAGCTGTTGAGCTGGGAGTGAAATATGGCGGCAGTGATGTAAATGTTGCAAAGTCGTGGTAGCAGTGAGCCCTTCCATCTGTTTTGATGCACGATTTCAGGAGCTGGGTGCTATAGAAGCCAGTAACAGAACTAATGAGCTGAAGAGCAGAAGACTGCTTAAGAAAACTCAACATGGGCCTTGATAGGCTACTTACCATTAATCTCATTGATAAAAAACACTGATAAAATGGGAAAACTTGACCCCATGTCTCACCTTCTACATGCACACAATATAGAAACACAAATCAAACTTAAAGCCATACATGGTCCTCAAACAAAGATATCCAAAGAATAGTAAGAATAAGAATAGTAAGCATTTTCAACATGATTTTTGAACTGCGAGGAGGTCAGTCAGTGACACTGAGAGGGTTTTGGCAGCTGTGGAATGGGCTAATGCAATTTAACTACAGAGCAGTGGAAAGTGACACATTTTGATCAGGAGAGCATGGGCTGGTATTTTCTCAAGAATAAATTTGTAAAAAGGGTGCAGGGAAACAGATCTAGAGGTATAGGTGCACAAATAATTGAAGGATGGATTGTGAAAATGATTAAAACGTGTTGGAACTCAACTGAAATATTGTGTTGTATGCTGGATACTACACTTTTAGAAGAATGTGAAAGCAATGGAGAGAGTGTAGAACTCATCAGTGAAGTGAAGGTTGAGAGAATATTTAGTAGTGGCATTTAGTTTCAAATGTGTCTGGACAGTGTAGATAAGAAGAGCCTGCTCCCATTGGAAGGGTCAAGGACTAGAGAACACCTCAGTGTATGGTACATTCAAAGAAATAAGATAATCGTCCAAACAGAAAATGTACAGGGCTATAGGAAAATGTCAGGGGAGTGGGGTTAGCTAGCAGACAGCCAGCACAAAAATGAAGGGCTAAGTGGCCTCATGTGTTTTTGATGATTCCCCATAATTTTTAAATTTCCCAATTCCTCTAAGTCAGAAAATCACCTCCAATTATGTTGTGACAGTAAAAGATTTGAACAGACTGTTTTCCAAGTTGACACTCAATCCCAAAAAAATTGGTTTCAAAGTTATACATTTCTGATCATAATCCATAATCAATAAGGATATAATTTAATATGCAGTAATGTATAGTTTTAGTTATGAAATATTTTAGGTAAAAGAAAACAGCAATGAAATTAATAATTCAAACCTGCAGCAGCAAGGAATGAGATGTAAGCAGACCAGCAGACCTTTTTGAATGCTGAGTGACCCATTCCTGCTCTTAATTCATATGTTCACATTTTGGACCCACCCTTGAAAACATCATTCATTGAAGTATGTAAATTGGGTCCACTTACTTTTATTTATGAGAATGGGGAACTCTATCTTTGGAGACTTATCAACTTTTCTGACATCTAATATCAGGTTACCATTTTATTTTCCTGAACACTATGGTGCCAAAAACTGTTTATCTTAAAACAATTATTTACATGATGCATAATTTAAAAACTTTGAATCTTACTGTGAAACTTTCAAAGACTAGCTGGCAATTTAAGTTATTCAATAACCTTTTTATGATGCAGAAAATTACGTCTTCAAGTCAAGGGGCAATAAAAATCTATATTTAGCCGATTGTTGTCATAGTCTTAAGCAGTTAAACCATTGGCAGAGTATGAAGAAGTGGCACAAGTAGTGTGCAATTATTACAGCTGAGTGGAATTCACGATAAAGAAATGATTTCAGGCAAGAAAATCAAGTTTTTTGTGTTTGAAGTCCTTCAGTTTGCTGCTCTGTGTGTTCCAACAATTGTTGTTGCAGAGCGGTTTGCCTCCATTGTCATGGCAAAAGATAAACCTGCGGACTTAAAATCATATCAACTCATATTGGCCTGTTCAGTGGCTTATGTTGCATGTGTATCTTTGATTGTTTGGGTTCCAGTGAAGTTTCTGATGTTCAAGAAGCGCATTCTGTCCAAAGTGAAAGAATGGTATGTGTTTGGAAATCACTGTATTCAAATGTATGACACGCATTTTTAGAAAATATTTGGTATTTGTTGCATTATCCATTCCACAAATAATAATGAAAGGCAAATTCACAGGGAACTCACCATCTGAATCTTACCAACATATTTGGTTTCCTCTGAAGTGTTTGTTAGCCAAATGGATGGGAATCTTATATAAAAACTGAAAGAACTGCAGATGCTGTAAATTAGAAACAAAAACAGAAGTTGGTGGAAAAGCTCAGCAGGTCAGGCAGCAAAGAGAAATCAAAGTTAATGTTTTGGGTCCGATGACCCTTCCTCAGAGCCTTATGGTCTTTCACTTCTGGACATAGGTTTAAATCCTCATTAGTGGGATGAATGTTTTATTTTTCTGCTCACTATTAAAATAACCCAGTTCTGAGTCCAGAGTGAAAGCAATAGGTTCGTATGAAATTAAAAGTTTTAATTTCAGTACTTTCTTTTTCTGCACCATCTTAGATTTTGTTTTGCTGTTGAGGTTACTAGTTAGGTTTATTCTTTGCAAAAGGTAAGACAAATTTTGGTGTATACCTTCACCACGTAATCACTATCCTAGAATGTTTCATCTTGACATTAACTAAGAAGACAATGTTCTTTATAAAAGCAAATTACTGCGAATGCTGGAATCTGAAATTAAAAGAGAAGATGCTGGACAATCTCAGCAGGTCTGGCAGCATCTGTACAGTGAGAAAAGAGCTGACGTTTTGAGTCTAACTGATTCTTTGTCACAGCTTTGACAAAGGGTCAATTAGACTCAAAACATCAGCTCTTTTCTCTCCGGACAGATGCTGCCAGACCTGCTGAGATTTTCCAGATAATGTTCTTTGTTGTTTTAATTATGGACACTTTTACCATTTAAGTTATCCAGCTCGATACTAAACTTTAAATTATGGGTCTGTGTTATAGTCTGAGTTGTTCAATTGAAAGCTGGTTCATCATTTAATCTTCTGTGAGAAAATTGGCAGTTGTGTTGTCACATATCTATAATTAATGCAATTTAACAGTGGAATGCTTCAACATTATGTAAGAATGTAATTAAATCATTAAGGAGTTGCACTTTCTTTTAAAAAAATAGACTTTTCCTTTTATAGAAATAAATTTAAAAATCATAGGTTAACAATTTTGTAAGTAAGGCCTGTTCAAATCTAATAATGGGATAGTACATTGAAATTTGTGTTATCAAGTATATACTATGTTGCACTTTTTTTTGTTTATCTTACTCCATATTAAGCTTTAAGAAAGTTTAGGCAGATGAATTTAAAAAGTTGTGCTGTGAGAAATGTTTGTTCAAATTTATTAAAATTGCAGTCTTACCTTTTTTTAACAGTAAGATGTCAATAAAATTTATTGCAATTATCACACAGTAACAACTCTTTGCAATATACTGGAAACAATAATATTTTTCAGAGGATTTTATATTTGCATTTCAGGCAACCAGCTTTGCTTATGCATTTGATTTTCACCACGTTACCTTGCTTTGGGTTTATAATTGCTGGCTCTCAGGTAATGGATGCTAAATTGTTTTCATTATATTGTGCTGTTACCTAGAATTCAACCGCTTTCAAAAAATACATAGCAAACACATAAATTGCTGGAGAAACACAGCAAGCCAGGCAGCGTCTGTGGACAGAAAACAGAGTTAGTGTTTCAAGTCCAATTTCTTCAGAACCTTTCTCTCAGTGAAATAGGAAAACAACTGAATTCATGGTTGGAGGAATGGTTCTCTAGAGGACTTGGGTTTCCTGAGACATTTGATTCAGTCCTGGAAGACGTGCAACCTGGCTAGGCCAGATAAATTGTACCAAGAGAACACAGTGGGGTGGTATGATAGTTTAAACTGCTCCCAATAGAATTAATTTGCCGGGGTGTGGAAACAGGAAACTGTGAAACCAAGGGGTACAGAGATTTAGGACAACAAAGTAGAATTAAACTAGTAAAAAAAGGCAAGTTCTTAAAAGGGGTCAAAGTAGCAGTAAAAGAGAATGGGATAATTGCAAATTAAATTTGTTTGACATTGATGTGTAATTGTGGTAAATAACATTGTAAACTGTAGATGCAGATCATCAGATGGAAATCACAACGTTGCAGCAACAATGGAGATTCATCAAAGGCAGGGCCAAGCACTAAATATTCCTAGGTACAATAGGGAAGAGAAGAATGGAAGAGGAAGTTGTAATGCTATAGGTGAATATAACAACAGTCAGGGTGGGGCAAAGAGAGAGAGTGTATTCAAGATAATTTTTTACAGCAGTATCTTTCCAGTCTAATAGGGCAGGAGGCATTTATGGATCTGGTTCTGGGGAATCAAGTGTCAGTAGAAGAATGTTTTGGGGACAATGATCATAGATTCTTAAGATTTGGGTATCTTAAGGCCATGAAATACAACAAGAATAATCTAGAGTAAAAAATAATTAATTAGGAGAGGGCAAACTTCAAAATGTTGTGATAACTGGGCTAGATAGATTGAAACCAGAGATTGGTAATAAAACTGCAGCAAAATAATGGGCTGCCTCTGGAGGAGATAGTTCAGATGCAGTCAACAGATGCTGGGATTAGATGAAAAAAGTGGTAGGGAATATGAAGAAGTTGAAAAAAAGGTGTACACAGTGGATGTCTGGTGGAATCTATGAGAACCAGATTAAATGTAAAAAGGTTCAGAGGGGAAGTAATAAAAAAAGCATAAAACATAATAAGAAAAGACTGGCAGCTAACATGAAAGGGGATTCAGAAGTTATCTTTACACATTTAAAAAGTAAAATGCAATTAAAGGATGAATGGAGCTTATTAGGGATCTTAAAGTGGATTTATGTATGGAAGCATGGATATGGCTGTTGTACTAAATGAATACTTTGCCCAAATTGTAATGGAAGAGGGGGTAGTCAAGACATGAATGGGCCTAAAATTGATAAAGTAGAGGTATTAGAAAGGCAAGTTGTACTTAAAATTAATAAGTCACCAGGTCCAGATGTGATGCGTTTAAAGATACTTAGGGAAATAAGGGTGAAATTTGTTTAGGTATTGGCCTTAATCTTTTAATCCTCTTTCGATATGGGTCTGCAAGAGGACTTGAGAATTGCAAATGTTACAGGTTTGTTCAAAAAAGTAAGCTTAGGATCAGGAACAACCGGCACATCAATCTTACCTCAGTGGGAAAGCTTTTCAGAAACAATAATTCAGTATAAAATAAACACACTCCTGGGTAACTGTGGATTAAAAATGCAAATGCTAATTTGTTAAGAACAACTCACACATAACTGCTAACAAAAGCAAAATACTATAGATGCTGGAAATCTGAAATAAAAACACACAATGCTAGACTGTAAATCTTCAGTAGATCTGATGGCATCAGTAGAGAAAGAAACAGAGTTAACAATTTAGGTCCATAGAATTAGATGTAGGGTTACTGACCTGAAAAATTAACAAATATTTCTTTGCACAGATGCAACCTGGCATGCTGACTTTTTCTTCCTCTGATGTCTGTTTTAACCTTGCAGGTGATTCAGATACGGTAATAGTGAAAATTGATGAAAGTAACCTGGTTATGTGGTGAATATGGACATTCAAAGGGCATTTGATCAAATGTCACGTTACAGAATATCAACAGAGTTAAAATTAAACATACAGTAGCAGGTGATATGAAATTATAATATGAATTTATTCAAAGTTTGTGAGAAGATTTGTAGCTCGGGTGCTCGTTGCTGTGGTTCTGTTCGCCGAGCTGGAAGTTTTTGTGCAAACGTTTCGTCCCCTGTCTAGGTGACATCCTCAGTGCTTGGGAGCCTCCATGGGAGTTTGTACACTACATTAGTTTTGCTCATGTTGGGTATCGGGTCCTTCGTTCTGGTGAGTCTGAGTGTGGCTGTTGGTTTGTGTGCTGTTATAAGTCCTAGTGGTCGCAGTAGTCTGAATGAATGAATTTATGAATTTTAAATTATGTGACAGAGAACATTGAGTACTAGTGAACATTTACTTTTGCATTGGAGGATGGGATGTTGTAGACTTTCCCAGGAGTTGATGTTATTGCTTCTACTTTTATCAATGACCTATATATGTGCACACAACAATTTCAGAACTTGTGGATGGCTCACAACTCAGGAACTTGAGCAGAATAGTGACTATTTCTAAAGGACATAGACAAACTGAGGGAAGTACAGACATTTGGCAGGTGAAATTTACTGGAGAGAAGTGTGACATCATACATCTTGATGGTGAGAATAAAGGAGAAGTTATAGAAATAAAAGTTACAATTCGAACACCAGATCAGCGGTACCTGCCCAAAGTATAGATGGTAGCAATATAAGTTACAAAAGCATTTGGGATCTTGAGTTTTCTAATAAGTGGAATAAAATACAAAAACAAAGAAGTTAAGATTAATATGTTAAAAACAAAGGTCTGGCCTCAAATGGAGTGTTATATCCAGTTCCTGAAGGATATATCTGCTCGATAAAATAAACTTGCGTTTCACCACTTTGAGGAAGACTAAGGGACATTGAAGTTACTAATTTATAATACGGTATGCAATATTGTCATGGCTATATTTGCCATTACATTTGTTTGTGTTGAGCCAAAGAGACAAAATATTGTCGGTTTCATCTCCGATATGGTCTAATCTCATCTTGATCGATAAAGCTATTAAAATTAGGGAGTGGGAACAGAGAGTGAAGTTAAGAAGGGTATTATTCCTGGATATAACCTGATGATGACACGATCATACTTAACTGTGCAACACAAATTTGGTGAGATATTAGACGGCTTCAGAAGAAAACTTTCAAGATCTATTTGTGGGCAGGTATTAGTAATTTTACATAAGGGAGATTAAACTTTAAAGCTTGTTCTTTTTAGAAAAGCAGTAAATTTTACACAATATTCTGCCATACATTATAGACAACATTACAATTAAATCAAGAATTTCAGACAGATTACATCATCATTTATTGAAGAAATGTCTTACAGGCACATGGCTTGGCAATTGCTTCAACGCTTTATGCTGATTTACATTTCTTTCTTCAAAAGGTACAGTCCGGCTTAACCAACATCAAAACATTTTCGGATCTTCCTGTGTCCCTGGTCTTAATGTGCTTGATTATTGTGAATATCATTGAAAACCTGCGTAAGTGGCAGCTGACTGGAAACATTGATGGTAAGCAACTGTCAGGTCATTTGCCTGATTAGCTTTGGTTACAAAAACAGCCCATGTCTTTCTAATACCAATGAATTATCTTACTTGGTACAATTGTTGGCCATAAAACCTGTGAAAGAGAATTTCATTCAGATGGACCGTTCCAGTTTCCAACAACTTTCGGAGTGAAATGTTTTTCCTTATGACCTTCTGGATCCTTTAACAATGATTTTGAATCTATTACTTTTGGAGAAAATGTGTTTTTGCACAGTAGATAGAATGAAAATATTATCATCTGGAACACCTCTTCACCTTTTCTGTTCCAAAGAAAAATTTAACCTATTCCCAACCTCCCCTGATAACTTTTAAATCCATCATTCCTGGTAAAATCCTAAAGGCCTCCCATGAAGATTTTAAGATTTTATATTTTTCATGAAATTTGGGACTGTCCACAATATCACAGTGATGCTAACCAGTAACTTTTAAAGGCTGATCTAACCCCAAGTAACTATAAGAATTTGATCAACTTAGCTACTCTGTATGTCACCTTTTAAGGATTTGTGGATATAAACACCAAAATCCCTCAACCCATTTTTATTTTTCAAAACAGTACCATTCAGAGTAAAGTGTCATAACATCTTTATCTGCCCAAAGGGCATCATTTGTCACAGTGAACTCCATTTTCTGCACATTTCACCATCTTAAAGCTTATGACTGTCCATATCAATATCTATTACTTCCCATGTTTTGCATCATTTGCAAACTTCATATTATTGCACCTGACTCTGAGTTGTTTATACAAGTCGAAAAGTATAACCCATCCTTAGGGAACAACACTGCAAGCCAATTGGAATATGGTAAACATTAACCCAGCATAATCGTTTGCATCTTGCCAGTGAACAAATTTTATGACCGTACTTGCTTCTTGATTCCACTGTCTTCCATCTTATTGAGATTCTGATGTGGCACTTTGTCAAATACTGTTCAAAATTTCATATGTACAACATATTACACTTCAGTAACCAAGTTTCTGTTATTCCTTCAAGAGAATGTGGCATTGCAAGTTTAGCCAATGTTTATTGTCCATCCCTAACCGCCCTAACAATTTAACAAACTTAAAACATTAGTGACCTTCCAGTTCTTCAGCATTACTCATTTATCCAATAAGGATTGAAGAATTATGTCCAATGCCTGTTATTATGGCCTTTGCTTCTGTATACACTCTACCTGGATGATGTGACTCATCAACGTTAAGTAATGCGAATCTTTTGAGTACACCTCTTTTGCTATCCTATCTATTACTTGCCACTCCTGTTTACTGTAATGTTCACAAGACCCCTTTTCTTGGTGAAGACAGATACAGAATACTTATTTTTAAGACTTCTGTCATATCTTTTGCCTCTACATGAGGATTTCCCTTTGGATTCATAATGGCCAATCTTTTTCCTAGCTGGCTGCTTAAAATTTGTAAGCCATGACGATAGCATAGTGTTACTGAACTAATGATCCTGAGAATGCTTTTGAGGTATTGGGCAGGATTTTCTGGACTCACCCAGGTCTTTTCAAAGGCCAGATAGGGAAACTTAATTGGGCAGGAGTCAAAATTTAGTTTGCTGTCAATATGAGGTTTTGCTCAGAACCTTTCAGGAGTGTCAGGTTTGCTACCTTTATTGTTGGAACCTGTTTTGCATTCATTAGCAAAGTTATGGATAGTCTTTAACTTATGGATAGTCCCAGTCCATTGGAATGATGTTCATAGGCAAAAGCTTGGGAGCCAAAATCAGGATCATCTCATGAAATATCTCAGTCACGTACAGTTTGGCTTGTTGATGTTACACATTTACAGTATTAAGAATTAAGCATAGCTGACAAGTGGCCATACTGATAAGGACGAATATGGTGAACTGCTAGTAAATATTAAAAGAATTGGAACATGGTTTCCAATCAGGATTGATGTGAAATACTACGTTTGTTGACCAAAGGAAAACAATATGTTTAACAGAATAATTTACTTTTAATTCATTTCTTGGACTTTGACATTGCTGGCTGGACCAACATTTATTGCCTGTCCCGAGTTGCCCCTGAGAAGGTAGTGATGAGATGCCTTCTTGAACCACTGTAAGTTGACCCACAATGTCCTTAAGGAGGGAATTACAGGAGTTTGACCCCACAAATGTTATGGAATGGTGATACATTTCCAAGTCAGGATAGTGAGTGGCTTGGAGGGCACTTACAGGGTGATGTTCCCAAGACCCTGCTGCCCTTGTCCTTCTAGATGGAAGTGGTCGTGGGTTTGGAAAGTGCTGTCTAAGGATCTTTGCTGAGGTTCATCCTGCTTTCAAGCTTACTTCCACCTGTTAACTCCTAAAAAACAAAATTCTGCCCAGGGGTTCAATTCCCATTGTGGTAGCTGTAAAATTTAAATTCAATCAATGAAATAAATCTGGAATTTGAAAAAAGGTGCCCAAATATTTGATCATCTTAAAACTCATCTGGTTCATCAATGTTGTTTAAGGAAGGAAACCTTCCATCCTTTTCTGTTCTGGCCCATCTGTGACTCCAGACCTATAGTCATTTGATCGATTCTTTGCTGCATACCAAAATGAATGTGAGAAAGGGATAGTATTGATATTGATAAACTCTCCTCACTAGTATCTGGTGACATGCCCGGATTAGGCGAACTGTCCAACACTAATCAAGCCACAGCCAAATACTCATACTCTCAGAAATATATCGTGGGGCCAATATCCCAGATTCCTTTGTGTGACAAGATTGTGTGACAAATTGGCATATTAGGGAGGGAGTAACCCTGGAAGTACTCAACATTTACTCTGAATCTAATGAAATCTCATAACATTAGGTCAAATCTAGGAAAGGAATCATCCTGCTATCAACTTTAAGTGAAAAATTTGCTTCTACATTACAAAACACTTGGAAAATGCACTGAGAATGGCTCGGGTGCAAAATGTACTCTGATGAGGACTTCACTGTCAAAAGGTATCTCAGTGGTACCTTAACAGCACATTGTCATATTATCTGGAGAAAAGGCTGAGAGGATAAACACAAGGAAATAGCTACTTAACCCTGGCCTTACTGTCATACATGCATGTTCATGACAGTGTTGTAACATGTGACTACTTCTCTGTCATTGTGGAGATGAAGTTCCATCTTTATACTGAGGATGCCCTCTGTCATCTTGTATCACTTTATCACAGGGCTAAATGGTGTAGAAACAGATCAGATCTTGGAGTTTACATTTGGGCATCTATGAAAGCCTGTATGTCATCAGCAGCTTCAGAATTGTATTCAACCACATTTTGTGACCCCATTGTCTGACATATCCCCGCACAGTGGCTCAGTGGTTAGCACTGCTGCCACACAGCGCCAGGGACCCAGGTTCGATTCCAGCCTGTGTGGAGTTTTCACATTCTCCCCATGTCTGCATGGGTTTCCTCTGGGTGCTCTATTTCCTCCCACAATCCAAAGATGTGCAGGTTAGGTGAATTAGCCAAGCTAAATTGCCCATAGTGTTCAGGGATGTGTAGGTTAGGTACATTAGTCAGGGGTAAATGTGGAATAACAGGGTAGGGAATGGGTTTGGATGGAATACTCTTCAGAGGGTCGGTGTGGACTTGTTGAGCCAAAGGGCCTGTTTCCACATCTGGGGATTCTATGTGCCATTATCAGCATGCCAGGGGAGTGGATCCTGGTTCAGTGAGATGTTTAAGAGAACATACCAGAACCACCACTAGGTTTACCTGAAAATGAAGTGCTGACCTGATTAAGCTACACCATTATGCATGCATGTTAAACAGTGGAAACAGCACATGGTGGACAGTGCTAAGTAATCCCACAACCAAATGATCCAATTGAAAATCTGCAGTGCTGCGATATCCAATCATGAATTGTAATAAATAAAAAAAAAATTAACAACTAACAGGAAGCGGATGGTCCACAAATAACTCTAACCTGTGGATGATAGTGCTCAGTCAGTGCAAAACGAATGGTTGAAACCTTTGTAGCTATCTTCAGCCAGAAGTACTGACAGAATAATCCATTTCAGCAAATGATTGCCATCAACTGTTTCAATTCACTCCCCATAACATGAAACAGCTGAGTGCACTGGGAAAGACTGCAGACCCCAACAGACATTTTCTCTGTATCGCTGAACCCATACTTCAGCCGTTCCAGTGCAGCACTGGCAGGGGCATGACTGTCCAGTCTATAAAATACAGAATAAATCCAATCCAGCCACTCACCAATGCCCTATAAAACTGTAACAAAACATTCTGACTTTTATATTCCATTCACTTTGCAACAAATACCAATATTTCATTTTCCTTCAAAATTACTTTCTGTACTTGTGTACTAATATTTCATGATTCGTGTAGTCGGACACCAAGTGCATCTACCTCAGAGCTCTATTGTCAATCAATCAAATCAGCAAGGATTTATTTTTCAAGCAAGTTATTTCATTGATGCACAGTAATATGATAAAATGTCACATATATTGCAAGATCCTCTACATTATATGAAGATCATATGATTAATAGATTCTAGAGTGGATGGCCTGTGGATGTCCTGTGTTTGGAATAGAATTCCCATGGTAATTTGAGAGGGAGGTTACAGAAAGGATATAATTTTTGCTAGAATTTCAAGGTATTTAATTGTAGAAGCTCATGCGACTCCCTTAGATAATTCAATAGTGATAACAATTTTCATTGTGTTTGCAGTGCTGACTTTCTTGCTATAACACTGATTAGATGTTCAGAGCTTGCATGGTTTGGGTACATGGCTCATATGGCAACCAGCTACTTTTCTAACTTCTGAACAGACAGAGCATTGTTTTCCATATTCTAGACTATTAATAAGACCCTGCTAATATCCAAATCATTTATTAACTGCCGCAATCAGTGATGAGGATTTTTAAAAATTGGTTCATGGGATGTGGGCAATGCATTTGATGGCTGATTCTGGTTGCTCTTGAGAATGTAGTGGTGAACTGCCTTCCTGAACTGTTCCAGGCCTTGGAGCAAGTACACCCCCAGTACTGTTTGGAAGGAAGTTTCAGAATTTTGGCCCAACAGGAAAGTTGGAACAGCAGTATAGTTAGTCAAGACAGGAGTGTATGTGGTTTGAAGGGGAAATCGCAGGTGCTGGTTGTCAACGCCACTGTTGCTAGGTGGTAGTGTTCATGTGTTTGGAAGGACACTTACTTGAGGAACTCCCACAGAAATATATGGAGCTGAAATTACAGATCTACAACAATCATAATCACCTTCCTTTGTGCCAAGCAACACCAGAGAAGTTTCCCTCTGATTCCCATTGACACTACTTTTGTTAGGAGTTCTTGATGCCGTACTTGGTCAAATGTGGCCTTGATGTCAAGGAAGTTGCTCTCACCTCATCTCTGGAGTCCAGCTCTCTTGTCCATGTTCGATGCTTTAGTAAGGTCAAAACAAGAGGTTTCAAGTATAGGACCAAGGATATCTTGCTACAATTATACAGGGCATTGGTGAGGCCCCACCAGAATATTGTGTGCAGTTTTCACCTCCTTATCTGAGGAAGGATGTTCTTGTTATAGAGAAAATGCAGGAAAACTTTTACTGAATTGTTTCCTGGGATGACAGGACAGGAGTATGAGGGGAAATTGAGTTGGTTAGGATTGAATTCACTGGAGTTTAGGTGGGATCTCATAGAAACCTATGTAATTCTAACAGGTGTAGACAGATTAGATGCAGGAAGGGTGTTCCTGATGGTGAGGGAGTCCAAAACCAGGGGTCAAATTTTAAAGATGGGGGCAAACCTTTTAGGAGTGAGTTGAAGAGAAATTTCTTCATCTAGAGAGTGGTGAGCCTGTGGAATTCACAGAGAAAATGGTTCAGGCCAAAACATGGTGTTTTCAAGAAGGAGGTAGACATTGCTCTGGTGGCTAAAGGGATCAAGGGGTATGGGGGAGGGCAGGATGAGGGTATTGAGCTGGATGATCAACCATGATCATATTGAATAGCAGAGGATGTTTGAAGGGTTGAATGCCTATTTGCTACCATCTTCCATGTTTATGTGAACTCCTGAACTGAGTGGCCCTGGTTAGAACTCCTAAGTGGAGAAAGTGAGGTCTGCAGATGCTGGAGATCAGAGCTGAAAATGTGTTGCTGGAACAGCGCAGCAGGTCAGGCAGCATCCAGGGAACAGGATAATTGACGTTTCGGGCCTGAAAAAGGGCTTATGCCCGAAATGTCGATTCTCCTGTTCCCTGGATGCTGCCTGACCCGCTGCGCTGTTCCAGCAACACATTTTCAGCTTAGAACTCCTAAGTGTCAGTGAGCGGCAATTGCTAGGCAAATGCTACTTTATAGCACTGTTGATGACACCTTCCATCACTTTGCTGATGATTGACAACAGACTGATGGGGTGGTACTTGGCTGGGTAGGATCTCTCCTGCCTTTTGTATAGGATATACCTCACAATTCTCCAAATTGTGAGGTGGAAGCCACAGTTGTAGCTGTAATGAAACAGTTTGACCAGGGGTGTGGCAAATTATGGAGTATACGTCTTCATTACTATTGCTGGAATGTTGTTAGCGTTCACTGTATCCAGCAACTTCAGCCATTCCTTGACATCAGGCGGAGTGAATTGAATTGACTGAAGACTGACATCTCTGATGTTTGGGACCTCTGAAGGATGCTGAGATGGATTATCCACTTGGTACTTCTAGCTGATGATTACTGAAAATGCTTCAGCCTTATTTTTTTCACCGACGTGATGGGCTTTCCTATCATTGCGGGAATATTTATGCAGTGAGTTGGTCTGTCTATCATCATTGATGACTAAATGTGTTTGGATTGCACAGAGTTTAGATCTTATCTATTAGTTGTGGAATCACTTTGCTCTATCACTTGCTTTTATGCTGTTCTGCTTTTTGACATACAAAATTTTGTTGGTAAAATTCTAGAATCCAACATTAAGGATGAAGTTTCTAAATTCTTGGGAGAGCAGGGTCGAAATTAGAACATGTCAACATGGATTTAGTAAGGGGAGGTCGTGCCTGACAAACCTGTTGGAATTCTTTGAAGAGGTGACAAGTAGGTTAGACCAGGGAAACCCAGTGGATGTGGTCTATCTAGACTTCCAAAAGGCCTTTGATAAGGCACCACACGGGAGGCTGCTGAGCAAGGTGAGGGCCCATGGTATTTGAGGTGAGCTACTGGTATGGATTGAGGATTGGCTGTCTGACAGAAGGCAGAGAGTTGGGATAAAAGGTTCTTTTTCAGAATGGCAGCCGGTGACAAGCGGTGTCCCGCAGGATTCAGTGTTGGGGCCGCAGCTGTTCACATTATATATTAATGATCTGGATGAAGAGACTGGGGGCATTCTA
>NC_057714.1:75178230-75183274 GCF_004010195.1 Chiloscyllium plagiosum
GAGGAACGGGTGAGGATCCTGGGATTGTATTCATTGGAGTTTAGAAGATTAAGGGGAGATCTAATAGAAACTTACAAGATAATACATGGCTTGGAGAGGGTGGATGCTAGGAAATTGTTTCCGTTAGGCGAGGAAACTAGGACCCGTGGATACAGCCTTAGAATTAGAGGGGGTAAATTCAGAACAGAAATGCGGAGACATTTCTTCAGCCAGAGAGTGGTGGGCCTGTGGAATTCATTGCCGCAGAGTGCAGTGGAGGCCAGGATGCTAAATGTCTTCAAGGCAGAGATTGATAAATTCTTGATGTCACAAGGAATTAAGGGCTATGGGGAGAATGCGGGTAAGTGGAGTTGAAATGCCCATCAGCCATGATTGAATGGCGGAGTGGACTCGATGGGCCGAATGGCCTTACTTCCATGCCTATGTCTTATGCCTTATGGTCTAAATTTGTTTTGTAGACATTTTTTAGGTATTTCTGTTGTTTCTCAGGTATGCCCTCATGCAGTCTTCATTGAACCAGGGTTGATCCATTGGCTTGATGGCAATGGTAGAGTAGGGGATGTGCTGGGCCCTGAGGTTGCAGACTGTGTTAGGGTACAATTCTTCTGCTGCTCACGGCCCACAGCGTCTCATTGATGCCCGGTTTTGAGCTGTTAGATCTGCCTGAAGTCTAGCAGCAATGTCCTTTCAGATTGGTCCAGCTTGGTCAGTAGTGCTGCTGCCAAGCCACTCTTGGTAGACTTTGAATTCACCCACCCAGAATCCCTTCTGTATCATTGACACCTTCTGTGCTTCCTCCAAGTGTTTATTAATCTTGAGTATTTCCAATTCATCAGCTGAGGGGGACGGTATGTGACAATCACCAGGAGATTACTTTGCTTATGTTTGACCTTATGCTGTGGGACTTCATGGAGTCCAGAGTCAAGGTTCAGAACTGCTGGGGCAGCTCTCTCCAGACTGTACACAGCTGTGCTGCAGTTTTTGCTGGATCTGACCTGCTGGTGGGACAGGCCACATCCATGGATGGTGATGGTGGGGTCTGGGTCATTGTAAAGTATGAATCCATGAGTATGACTAAGGCCAGGCTGTTGCTTGACTAGTCTGTAAGATAGCTCTTATTTTGACACATGTTCCCAGATGTTAGTAAGAAAGACTTTGCAATTGTCATTTCCAGTGCCTTAGTTGATGCAAGTGACCTGCCCAGTTTTGTTCCTTTTTTTGAGACTTTTTTTTCAGTTGAGACAACTGAATGGCTTGCCAGGCTTCTTAAGAGGACAGGTGACAGTCAAGCACATTGTTGTTGGTCTGGAGTCACATGTAGGCCAGATCAGGTAAGGATGGTGGTTTTCCCTCCCTAAAGTATACTGGTGTACAAGATGGGGTTTAAGACAATCGACAATGGTTTCATGGGCATCATTAGATTTTAATTCCAAGTCTTTATTGAATTCAAATTATACCATTTGACACAGTGGAATTCAAGTCGGGGCCCCAGAACATTAAAAAGAGAAAAATGAATATTATTTTTCACTTGCATTTCATCGCATTACAAATGGTGATGGTCTCAGATGCATCAAGTTGAAATTATACTGTACAGTTGTTAAAGCCTATTTGTTTTATTGCAGTTCATTTCATAGTTACATGTGTTTATTGTGCTCCCAAGGTAATTGTAGAGATGATGTTGTTGCTTCCACTGGAACTGTGCTCACAAAGATGGAACAAATCTCAACTGTTTCGACGCAGCAGAAAAGAGCACATGAAGAAAACCAGGCACCTACAAGAGTGACAGAAAATGAGTTTGCTTCATCTGCGGCACAAAATAAATCTCATAGTGTGTTTCAGTCAAGTGTGTTTTCAGAAATTGCTGAACACAACATGTTTGAACACAACATTCCAAAATCTCTTAAAGTTTTAGCAGTGAATGATTACAGAGCTGAAATATTTGTAATGAGTATTGTTAATTGGTTGGATACCGTAGAGCTTGTGAGAGTAGCAGGCCTTCAAGCTGTGATCATAACAGGATGGGTTTACCCTATATACATATTCAGCTTTTTTTCACTACTAAGAATTATTTTACATTCAGCAAATCCACTTTTACCTTTGTTGACAATTGCATTGCAGGATTTCCCATTCTTTCTTATTCGCATTAGTTTAATTGGAGTCATGGGTTTTGTAACTCCAGTCTTATACCCATTAAAAAATATTATTGTTGTCGCTACGTTTATTTATTTCAACTATGTGTCAAAAGCTAAGTGCTTCAGGCATACACAACGATTTTAAAAATTGCAACACAATTGTTTAATTCTATGATTTTATATTTATTGTACTGTTGTATTCATACAGTTCTAAAACAAAATGATTTTATTCGGTTGCTTTGTGGTTTGGAATGTGTGGTGACATTAAGTAGTGCAGCATTTGTTCAATTCATGAATTCTCACTCTCCAGTTGTGAGAAGGAGCTGAACACACCAGTGTCTCCCCAAAGCCAAAAGGAAAATTGAAGTGAGATATTATTGTGTTCGGTTTGATTTTTTTTCATGATCGTAAGTATTTTCTGTAATTGTCATTGATTGAATTCAGTTGCTTTTTGCTATCTTCTACAATATGAGTCCACATATAATATTGCTGAGAAACATGACCTGTAAAGGTAATGTTTGAAGAATGAAGCAATAGGATAATAGCTCACTTGAGATAGATAGGTAGCTCTTCCCGCTCAAAGAAACAATTAGTTGTGACAGGGATTACCTTTTGAAAAGCTGTTGTAGTTCTAGTGAAAACCTTGGCCCAGTTTCTTTGCCATAGAAAGCGAGGATGTACCAGATCCTGCGCTGCTCTGTTGATCTGGCAGTCCCATCATGTTAGGGCAGTCACAATTGGATTGTGCTGGTCACATGACCAGAATGCCTAATGCTTGCTTACTAGTGTGGATCTTCAATGGAGAGCTTGAGGATGAAATGTGCTTTCTGTTGGTTAAATAAAGTGCCACAGGAATATTCTCAAGGGTATACTGAGGAGTTTTACTGTTGACTTTGTGTGTTGCAAGAAGCTCCCAGGATCATTATAGATCTTATAACCATGCAAACAATGGTGCAGCCTTCATTGCAACAAAGCTCATGTCAGAAACAGAGAGGATATTCAAGCACAGAAAATCCTGAGCCAATAACTCATCCAAAACTCTGCAGTCCATTGTTTACTATTTTATTTGCAACAGAACCTTCCGGGGTAAAACTCTGACTGACCAGTCATGTACTGAACCACCAGAACCTGACTAAACCCCTTAGCTGATGGGCCTGGTCATCTTTGTCCCAGAGGAATTGGTATTTCCGTTTGTAAGTGAGTGATTATTCATATCACAGTTCATCATGGATCATATCCTATTAAATACTTGTTTATTTTATGTATTTTGTATGCTTAAGATCTACAATGATATTATTCATCTGGACAAATTGTACATACTCCAAAAAAGTGGAAATAAAAACAAATTTCCAAAACATTACACCTGTCTTCCATTTTGTTTTTCGAACTGCATACAGTTCATCAATATGCTTTTCTGAACCAGTTTACACCAGCCTTTTGCTCTTCCAGTTGTGGGTCCTCACTCTAAACAATGTCACCTTCTAAAAGTACTATCCACTTGCTGGTGGATCAAATGGCAAAAATTGAAAGGAATATTTTATGGTCAATCTAGCTCATTTTATACTATCAATGCACCATTTTACTTGAGAAACACTTCAGTAGCAAACGTGAGTGGGAGTCATGGCTGTTGTTGCCTCTCTTTACTCCAAGATCACATGTCCTCCTATATCAGTTAAGCGATGATCATACAACACACAAAGAATAAGCCATTCAGCTCCTCAAGCTAGCTCCATCATTAAAATAGATCAGCTCCCTCAACCCTCACTTGCTCATTATCAATCATGATCTTCAGTTAACAAAAATTAGCATAATACAAAAACCAACCAAGGAACTTCCTTGATCTATATAGGAGTTAACTGTCAGATAAATTGTGTGTTATTAACACTTCACTGTCTACCAGCAATTATTATCTTCCACTGACTCTCCAGAGCTCCGTAGATTGATTTTGAAATTCACAGCCTCTCATTCAAACTCTTCCCTGAATTCATCCTTCTACAAAGACCAATAAAACACCTTCTGGAATGATATGTTATGACAAGTCACTATCATCTTGTGTAATCAAAATGTAGAGGTCCCAGCACTGATCCTTGTGGCACTCCACTGGTCACCGGCCTCCAGTCTGAAAAACAACCCTCCACCACCACCCTCTGTCTTCTACCTTTGAGCCAGTTCTGTATCCAATGGCTAGTTCTCCCTGTATTCCATGAGATCTAACATTGCTAATCAGTCCACATAGATCACATCTACCGCTCTGCCCTCATCAACCCCCTTGGTTATTTCCTCAAAAAACTCAATCAAGTTTGTGAGACATGATTTCCCATGCACAAAGCCATGTTGACTATCCCTAATCAGTCCTTGCCTTTCCAAATACATGTACATCTTGTCCCTCAGGATTCCCTCCAATAACTTGCCCATCACTGACGTCAGGCTCACTGGTCTATAGTTCCCTGGCTTGTCCTTACCACCCTTCTTAAACAGTGGTACCACATTAGCCAACCTCCAGTCTTCTGGCACCTCACCTGTGACTATCGATGATACAAATATCTCAGCAAGAGGCCCAGCAATCACTTCTCGAGCTTCTCACAGAGTTCTAGGGTACACCCGATCAGGTCCTGGGGATTTATCCACCTTTGACCGTTTAAAGACATCCAACACTTCCTCCTCTGTAATCTGGACATTTGGCAAGATGTCTCCATCTATTTCCCTACAGTCTATATCTTCCATGTCCTTTTCCACAGTAAATACTGATGCAAAATACTCATTTAGTATCTTCCCCATTTTCTGTGGCTCCACACAAAGGCCACCTTGCTGATCTTTGAGGGGCCGTATTCTCTCCCTAGTTACCCTTTTGTCCTTAATATATTTGTAAAAACCCTTTGGATTCTCCTTAATTCTATTTGCCAAAGCTATCT
>NC_057714.1:75183279-75189188 GCF_004010195.1 Chiloscyllium plagiosum
ACCAAACCCTCAATTTCTTTAGTCATCCAGCATTCCCTATACCTACCAGCTTTTCCTTTCACCCTAACAGGAATATACTTTCTCTGGATTCTCGTTATCTCATTTCTGAAGGTTTCCTATTTTCCAGCCATCCCTTTACCTGCGAACATCTGCCTCCAATCAGCTTTTGAAAGTCCTTGCCTAATACCTTCAAAATTGGCCTTTCTCCAATTTAGAACTTCAACTTTTAGATCTGGTCTATCCTTTTCCATCATTATTTTAAATCTAATACAATTATGGTCGCTGGCCCCAAAGTGTTCCACCACTGACACCTCATCACCTGCCCTGCCTTATTTTGCACCTTCTCTAGTAGGTACATCCACATATTCAATCAGAAAATTGTCTTGTACACACTTAAAAAATTCCTCTCCATCTAAACCCTTAACACTGTGGCGGTCCCAATCTATGTTTGGAAAGTTAAAATCCCCTACCATAACCACCCTATTATTCTTACAGATGGCTGAGATCTCCTTACAAGTTTGTTTTTCAATTTCCCTCTGACTATTAGGGGGTCTATAATACAATCCCAATAAGGTTATCATCCCTTTCTTGTTTCTCAGTTCCGATGTATTTCTGGGAATATCCTCCCTCAGCACAGCTGTAATGCTATCCCTTAGTAGGGGCATGAAGTAATAACAAAGGGATTATTATGAACTGTTATAAATTCTGATTTGATGATGGGTAACATTTTCTCCTTATTTACCCTGCCCAGACCCTTCATGATTTTTAATTCCTCTACCAAACCTCCTCTTAAGCCTCTCCACCAAAGATGAGAAACTTAAATTCATGGAAAAAAGCATGTTGAGAAGAGATTAATAGAGAGATTCAAAACCTTGAGAGGACCAAAGTAGATATGGGAAACTGTTCCCATTGGCAGAGAGATTGATCTCTTCAGATCTCATTGATGTAAGGTGAATGGCAAAAGAAATAAAGGAAAATCTTATTTTATGTAGCAAGTGTTTAGGATCTAGAATGTACTTCCCGAGAGTCTGAAGGAATCACATTTAATCTTGGCTATTCAAACAGTTTTAGACAATCATCTGAAGATAGAAATCTGCAGGACAGTGAGAAGTTGCAACTTAGCGAGTTTTGAGAAGATTTGTAGCTCAGGTTGAAGTTTTGGATGTAGATTTGCTCACTGAGCTGGAAGGTTCATTTCCAGATGTTTCGTTATCCTACTAGGTAACATCTTCAGTGGGCCTCAGGCGAAGCAATGCTGAAAATTCTTGCTTTCTATTTATATGTTTGGGCTTCTTTGGGTTGGTGGTGTCATTTCCTGTTGTAATGTCATTTCCTGTGGTGAAGTCACTTCCAATTCCTTGTTTGGCTTATCCTAGGATGGATGTGTTGTCAAAGTAGTGTCCTTCCTCATCTGTATGTGAGGATACTAGTGAGAGAGAGTCATGTCCCTCACATACAAATGAGGAAGGACACCACTTCGACTGGGACAACACATCCATCCTAGGACTAGGCAAACAAAGACATGCACGAGAATTCCTAGAGGCATGGCATTCCAACCGGAACTCTATCAACAAACACACCGAGTTAGACACCATCTACCACCCCTTGAGAAAAGGAACAGGAAGTGACTTCACCACAGGAAATGACATCAAAACCTACATCCAAAAGAAATTGAAACTAGCTGAGGTGTTCTTGATTTGGCATGAAGACTTAAGGATGAATAGTGTCCTTTCATGTACCAACCTTTCTGTGACTCTATGAACAGCACATGCTAACCAAGGAGGTACCAAACCTAGCACATTGCAAGCATCTGATATTGCATTGATATTAAGTAAAATAGATCCCAACAGCCACAAAGCCAGCAATCTTCAGTTATAAATATGGGGTTGGATTCCAAGGACCTGTTCTATTGATTACAGTCAGCAAGCTGTATTGGGAACACATATAAAAGCATGGATACAACAAGAAATTTGAATACCTTGACTATTCCTAGGTTGTAAAGGATTTAATATGTGACTTTTTAAGAACACAAAAATCAAAAGGTCAAAGGAGCTGGGATGTTCTGCTATTTACAAAATAAAAGGCCAAATGACTGTGGAAGGAAAGCTTTTAAAAGATAGAAGAGTGGATTATAATTGTTAGACAAACAGACTGAGGTTTGGAAGGAGCATGTTGATTTGCATATTACTTAGCAACAGTCTCTGAACTTTGGTTTCTATTTTGTCAGTATCTCGAGAGTTGTTCAGTTCTGGACAAGGTCATAAGGAGGCAGTGTTTTTATCTCTCTCTCTCACTCTCTCTCTGTCCATGAGTAAAGGATCACCCTTAATTAAGAAAATTCCTTAAAAAGTATTTTCTATATAATTGAGAAAGTTCCAGGAATCATTTTCTCTGATCTCCTCATAAACTCTGAAAGCTGAACTGCTGACTCCATTGTAAGACCTATGTTTAATTGACCATTATCTAAACTGTGAGGTCTTTCACGACTTGGCAGCTAACAGCAGCTTGATCTCATCAACAAGAAACTGAAGGCACCGGGAGGACATCACCTTATTCTGCCCATTTAGTTTGGACTTTTGATCGACGTGTTTTACCCTATCTTTCACTTTATAATTGCTATGCAGAGCTGTATAATCTTGTCCTATTTGTGTCTGAATGTGTGCATTGTAGTTTAATTGATAAGCAGTTGATCATGTGTTTAAAGTTTATATAGTGTTTATTTGTACCCAGCAAGTTTTTTTTGAGTTTATTGAAGAAACCTGATGAAAATCTCTTTTGTTCGAGGCAACAATATCTAAGGGAAACAAATTGATCACTTTGATGTTAAGTAAGACATTTACATGTTTGGGATCAGCTCATGGAGTCATGTGGCTGGATTTCCAGCATGCTCCTCCCATCAGAATTGGAACATCAGTTACTCAATGGCAATCTATTTCTCAGTGAATTAGTATAACAATCTCTCAAACATTTCATTATGTCGATAGAATTTAAGTTCTAATTATCAAATCACATGAGAATTGACCTGGCCATTGGCATTAAAACAATTTAATAAAACATTATCTAGAGTTGGTGGGATAACTATTAGAATGCCTTTTTGCACATCATCCATCTTATTTCTTTAAAGGAGAAGGAAATCTTGGGGATGAAGTTATCTTCTATACAGCATGATCCCATATTCTTAAAATAAAGCTTTCATGAATACCACATGGTGGCTCTACTAAGCAAAAAATGGCTTTTTAATTACATAACATCTTTTGTACTCAAGAATGGAACATTTTCCAATTCTGCTGCAGCTGTCTTGAGATCTCCTGTTGTGAGCCAATTGAGATTGTTTTGTGCTCTGATAATTCCCCACTTCATTTCTTGAAGGACTCTTCTAGTGACAAGGCTTTGATACTAATTGTTTGGGTCAAACTAGACTCCAGAAGACAAAGATTGAACCTAATAAATCCACAGTTCTCTCTGTCTTCTGAGGCAGTCCCTCACAATTAGAACATAGAACATTACAGTGCAGTACAGGCTCTTCGGCCCTTGATGTTGCGCCAACCTGTGGAACCAATCTGAAGCCCCTCTAACCTACACTATTCCATTCTCATCCATATGCCTATCCAATGACAATTTAAATGTTCTTAAAGTTGGCGAGTCTACTACTGTTGCAGGCAGGACATTCCATGCTCCTACTGCTCTCTAAGTAAAGAAACTACCTCTGACATCTGTTCTATATCTATCACCCCTCAAATTAAAGCTCTGTTCCCTCATGCTAGCCATCACCATCCGAGGAAAAAGGCTCTCACTGTCCACTCTACCTAACCCTCTGATTATCTTATATATCTCAATTAAGTCACCTCTCAACTTTCTTCTCGCGAACGAAAATAGCCTCAAGTCCTTCAGCCTTTCCTAATAAGACCTCCCTCCATACCAGGCAACATCCTAATAAATCTCCTCTGAACCCTTTCCAAAGTTTCCACATCCTTCCTGTAATGTGGTGACCAGCACTACACGCAATACTCCAAGTGCAGCTGCACCAGAGTCTTGTACAGCTGCAACATGACCACGTGGCTCTGAAACTCAATCCCTTTACCAATAAAAGCTAACACACTGTATGTATTCTTAACAATCATATTAACTTGGGTCGCAACTTTCAGGGATCTATGTACATGGATACCGAGATCTCTCTGCTCATCTACACGACCAAAAATCTTACCATTAGCTCAGTACTCTTTGTTTCTATTACTCTTACCAAAATGAATCACCTCAAACTTTCCACATTAAACTCAATTTGCCACCTCTCAGCCCAGCTCTGTAACTTATCTGTGTCCCTCCGTAACCTGCAACATCCTTCGGCACTATCCACAACACCACCGACCTTAGTGTCATTCACAAATTTACTAACCCACCTTTCTATGCCCTCATCCAGGTCATTTATAAAAATGACAAGCAGCAGTGGGCCAGAAAAGATCGTTGCGGTATACCACTAGTAACTGAACTTCAGGATGAATATTTCAAATCAACTGTCTTCCTTCAGCTAGCCAATTTCTGATCCAAACTGCTAAATCACCCTCAATGCCATGCCTCCATATTTTCTGCAATAGCCCACTGTAGGAACCTTATCAAACACCTTACAGAAATCCATATACAACACATCAACTGCTTTGTCCTCACCCACCTGTTTGGTCACCTTCTCAAAGACCTCAACAAAATTTATGAGGCACAACCTATCTTTCACAAAACTGTGTTGACTATCCCTAATCAACTTATTCCTTTCTAGATTATTATAAAACCTATCTTTTATAACCTTTTCCAGCACTTTACCCACAACCAAAGTAAGGCTCACTGATCTATAATTACCAGGTTGTCTCTACTTCCCTTCTTGAACCAGGAGACAACATTTGTTATGCCCCAGTCTTCTGGCACTATTTCTGTAGACAATGACAACAAAGATCAAGGCCAAAGGCTCTGCATTCTCCTCCCTGGCTTCCCAGAGAATCTTAGGATAAATCCCATCTGACCAAGGGACTTAACTATTTTCACACTTTCCTGAATTGCTAACACTTCCTTGTGAATCTCAATCCTATCTAGTCTAGTAGCCTGTATTTCAGTATTCTCCTTGAAACATTGTCTTTTTCCAGTATGAATACCGATAAAAAATATTCATTTAGTGTTTCTCCTATCTCCTCAGACTACATGCACAACTTCCCACAACTTTTCTTGATTGGCCCTAATCTTACTCCAGTCATTCTTTTATTCCTGATATACCTGTAGAAAGCTTTCAGGTTTTCCTCGATCCTATCTGCCAATGACTTCTCATGACCCCTCCTGGCTCTTCTTAGTTCTCTCTTTAGGTCTTTCCTGGCTAACTTGTAACTTTCAAGAGCCTTCACGTCTAAACCTAACATAAGCCTTCCTCTTCCTCTTGACAAGAGATTCAACTTTTTTAGTAAACCCTCACTTGACGACTTCCTCCCTGCCTGACAGGTACATACTTATCAAGGACACGGAATAGCTGTTCCTTGAACAAGCTCCACATTTCAATTGTGCCTATTCCCTGCAGTTCCCTTCCCCATTCTATACATTCTAAATCTTGCCTAATTGCATCATAATTGCCTTTCCCCCAGCTATAACTAGCACTGCAGTATATACTTAGCCCTTTCCATTGCTAAAATAAACATAACTGAGTTGTAGTCACTATCACCAAAGTGTTCACCTACTTCTGAACCTAACACCTGGCGGGGTTCATGACCCAGTACCAAATGCATTGTGGCCTTGTCCCTTATTGGCCTGAAGATTGAAGATGGTAAAAACAATGACTGCAGATGCTGGAAACCAGATTCTGGATTAGTGGTGCTGGAAGAGCACAGCAGTTCAGGCAGCATCCAAGGAGCTTCGAAATCGACGTTTCGGGCAAAAGC
>NC_057714.1:75193687-75236757 GCF_004010195.1 Chiloscyllium plagiosum
CTCACCCATTGTACTCTATGCTACTCTCTCCCCACCCCCACTCTCCTCTAGCTTATCCACGCTCCAGGCTCACTGCCTTTATTCCTGATGAAGGGCTTTTGCCTGAAACGTCGATTTCGAAGTTCCTTGGATGCTGCCTGAACTGCTGTGCTCTTCCAGCACCACTAATCCATGAAGATTGAAGATGTCTTGTTTCCATTCCAACGTTCACCTTTTAAAAGTTACTCATTGCCTGGGTTAACAACTTTAATATCAAGGTATGTATTTACATTTTCCCTTCTTAATTTGTAATTGTAATTTATAAAAAAAAGTTGTGATTAAAATAAAAATAACATTTTATAATGTTTTGTATATAAGTATATTTAATCTTTCAGTTAATTTTCATTCTATTTTGGTACATCGATACAGCTTATATTTGAAAATGTTTGAAGTAATGTATATACTAAAGGAGATGGCATCACTAGGGTTAAGAACATCCAATTCGAGGAATTCACCTTTTCATGAAGTAGACATGGACAAACAGAGTTAAACTAGTAAAAGATAATTTAATGACTGCTAACATGTAATCATACATGATGTTGTCAACACATGGAGGACTTTCTAGGTCGAGCTTGAAGTGAAAACTCTTCAAGTTTGACCTGAGTCAATTAACTAAAAAACAATTCTGATCTACAATGGGAAACTGTAGGATGCTTCTGTATGGATGAGTTAATATGAACAAAATTATCTTCCTCATCTAAAATATCATAAGATTTTATAGAGTAAAACCATAGCCAGAATTATCAGGGAGCTGAACTGCATTGCTTTTCTTTTTACAGACATTAATTGTTCCTCTGTGCACTTCTACATTTTTTAATCCACATCCAAAAATATGAACAATTATGACTAAAAATCATTATAATAATTCACCAAGAGCAAAGCTAGGATTTTCAATTATTTCACCAATGTGCAGATTATTACAAATTCAGTATTTAAGACTTTGTACTTCCTTACATTAATATGTTAATGAAGTTTATCATTTTGTAATTACTGCTTACTGAGAAATTAGAAAATTGTAAATTGAAAGGACTTTACAAAATCCTTCCAATGGATTAAATAATTTTTCTTGGAAGTAATCACAATCTGTTATTTGACTCGGTGCCATCATTGCTAGATGCAATACTGCATCTGTTCAAGAAAGTGTAAAGTCATTGAGATTTTATCTTATCAGGACAAATTCAATCTGACCAGTTATCAATCTGGTAATCTAATGTTATCATCAGCTTGGAAGTTGGTCAGCTCTGTTGTCTGGGCAGCTAGTTTGTGATGCAGAGTGACACCAACGGTGTGGTTTAAATTGCTGAGATTACCATGCAGGCTCTGTCTTCTCAACCTTGCCCCTTATCTGAAGTGGAGTGACCCTCAGAGTAAACCACCACCAATCATATCTATAAAATGAGAGAACAGGCTACAGCCTTCTGGGACTATGGCAACTTTACTTTAACTTAATCATCAGCAAAGTGATTAAACAGTCATTGACAGTTCTATCTAAGGGGCACTTGCTCAGCAATAACCTGCTCAATGATGTTGTTTGTGTTCTGTTGGACCAACTTAGTTCCTGACCTCATCACAACATTTGTTCAAACATGGACATTAGAATTCACCTTCAGGGATGAGGTAGGGGCGATGCCCTTGACATTAGGAGCTCATTTAAACAACTGATCTCACGAGAAAAAGAAATTCTCTGCTTGTTGGAGTCACTCTTGGCACAGCTGAAAATGGTTGTGGTAGTTGGAGATCATTCATCCAGGACATCTTTGAAGGCGTCCCTCCTTGGAGTGTCCTTAACCAAACACCTTCAGCTATTCCAATGACATTCCCTTTATTATTAGATTGGAACTAGGTAAGTTTGCTGAAGATTGCATAATGGGTCTTGACTTTTCAGACACGTAAGAAGCCCACCTCCATATACTGTGAGACCTGGACAATATTCAGGTTTGTACTAATAAGTGGAAAGTAACTTTCATGAGCATAATGCAATGACCTTGTCCAACAAGACAGAATCTAATTATCTTTCCTTGATATTCAATGGCATTACCATTGCAGAATCCACTATAATTGACATACTAGGAATTGCTATTAAGCAGAAACTGAACTAGACCAGTCATTAAAAAAAGTCTGTAAAAATGGATGAAAAGCTACAAATTTTATTACAAGTAATTCACCTCCTGACATCCAAAAGCCAGTCAAAGATACCAACACAGACACTTGTCTGGAGTATAATGGAAGACTTTTCACTTGCCTGGATCAATGGTAGCCATGGCGTGGAGGTGCTGGCATTGAATTGGGGTGTACAAAGTTAAAAATCACGCATCATCAAGTTATAGCCCAACAGGTTTATTTAAAAGTACAGGCTTTTGGAGTGCAGTTCTCTCGTCAGGTAGCAGTTGGACTATATCCTGGTGTTGTGTGATTTTTAACTTTGCCTGGATTAATGCAGCTTCAACAAGAATAAAGAAGCTCAGCACTACCGAGACAAGGCCTGTTTGATTGGCGTCTGATGTCAAATTCAACATTTACCTTCTGCACGACAACCCTCTGCAGTTTGTATCATGTACAAGATGCACTGTAGGAGAAAGTGAGGACTGCAGATGCTGAAGACCAGAGTTGAAAAATGTGGTGCTGGAAAAACACAGCAGGCCAGGCAGCATCCGAGGAGCAGGAGAATCGACGTTTCGGGCATTCTTTCCTGAAGAAGGGCTTATGCCCGAAACATCGATTCTACTGCACCTTGGATGCTGCCTGGCCTGCTGTGTTTTTCCAGCACCACATTTTTCAACCCAAGATGCACTGTAGAAAGGCTTTTTCGACAACACTGTCCAATCTGAGATCTCCGCCAACGCAAAAGCCAAGGGCAACAGATGCATGAAAGCTTCACCACCTGCAAGTTCCTCTACATATCATCCTGACTCAGAATTACATTGTCATTTCTTCATTGTTACTTGGTCAGATTAATCTTATTTTTTCATGGGATGTGGCCATTACTGGCTGGGCTAGCAATTATTATCCATTCCTAACTATCATGGAGAAAGTGGTGTGAGCTGCCTTATTGAACTGCTGCTGTTCTTTTAGGCTGCATACTGATATAAGTACTCTTCCAGTCTTCTTCGCAAGGAAGTTCCAAGACATCCCAGTAACAGTGAATGAAAATGAAACTTCCAGTGCCAGTTCAGTCAGAATAACAATGGAAAATTTCAATTTTCTCAATATTGATTGAGAAAATAAAGTGAAAATCCACAAAATTGTAAGATATAGGAGCAGAATTAGAGCACTTGGCCCATTGAGTCTGATTCACCAATCTAGCATAACTGAACATTTCTTATCCCCATTCTCCTGCCTTCTCCCTGTAACCCACGATTCTCTTACTCATCAAGAACTTATCTATCTCTGTCTTAAATGATGATTCAAAGCCTTCTGTAGCAATGAATTCCACAGATTCACCATTGTCTGGCTAAAGAAATTCTCATCATCTCAGTTCTAAAGGTTCATCCCTTCACTCTGAGGCTGTGTGCCCGGGTCCCAGAGTCTCCTATTAGTGATAACATCTTCTCCACATCCACTCTATCCAGGTCGTTCAGTATTCTGTAAGTTTCAATCAGAACCACCCTCGACCTTCTAGAACCCATCAAGTACAGACCCAGAGTCCTCCAACCGATCGAGTACAGTCCCAGAGTCCCTGAACCCATCGAGTTCAGAGCCAGAGTCCTCGAACCCATTGAGGACAGACCCAGAGTCCTCAAACACATTGATACAGACCCAGAGTCCTCGAACCCATCAAGTACAGACCCAGAGTCCTCGAACCCATCGAGTACAGACCCAGAGTCCTCTACGACAAGTCCAATTATTTTTGTTAAGCTCCTGTGGATCCTCTCCAAGTCCAGCACATCACTCTTTGTATGGGGCCCAAAACCGCTCATAATGTTTCAAATGCAGTCTGACCCGAGCCTTATACAGCCTCACCATACATCTCTGCTCTTTATTCTAGCCCTCTTGAAATGAAGGCTGACATTGCATTTACCTTCCTAACTGTGATTGAACTTGCATGTTAACAAGAGAATCCTGAACTAGGACTCCTAAGTCCCTGTGTGCTTGAGATAGTCTACACATCCATTCTTCCTACCGAAGTACATAATCTCACATGATCTCACATTGTATTCCATCTGCCACTTCTTTGCTCACTCTCCCAGTGTGACCAAGTCCTTCTGCAGCCTTCCCAATTCTTCAACACTACCTGCTCCTCCACCTATCTTTGTGTCATCTGCAAACCTAGCAGCAATGCCCCCAGTTCCTTTATCCAGATCAATAATGTATAATGTAAATAGTTTGTGGTCCCAACATGAACAACCGCGGATCTCCACTAGTCACTAACTGCCATCTTAAAAGAAGACACATTTACCCCTACTCTCTGTCTTCTGTCAGTCAATTAATCCTTTATCCATACCATTACCTTGCCCTAACACCATGGGCTCTTATTTCGCAGCTTCCTGTGTGGAAACGTCTGGAAATCCAAATACTGTAGATCATATCTACCGGCTTTGCTTTGACTAACTTGCTCATCACCTCCTCAAAGAAGTCTAACAGATTTATCAGGCATGACCTCACCTAGAGACGTTCATGATGACTCAACCTATTTTACCATGTACTTTCAAGTACTTTGCAATCTCATCCTTAATGATAGACTCTAAAATCTTACCAATGATTGAGATCAGGTTGACCGGCCTGTAACTGCCTTCCTATGCCTTCTTTAACAGGTGTGCTACATTAGCCATTTTCCAGTCCTCTGGGACTCTCCCTGAATCCAATAATTCCTGATAAATCACCACCTATAACTTCACAATCCCTTCAGCTATCTCCTTCAGAACCATGGGGTGTAGTACATCTGGTCCAGGTGATATATCCACATTTTAAAACATTCAACTTCCCAAGCACCTTCTCCTCAGTGATGGCTACCATACCCACCTCTGTCCCCTGACTCTCTTGAAGTGCTGGTCTGTTGCTGGTATTGTTCACACTGAAAACTGACACAAATAATCTGTTCAGTTCCTCCATCATTTCTTTGTTCCCTGCTCTACTTCTGCAGCCTCATTTTCCAGTAGTCTAATGTCCACTCTTACCTCTCTCTTACCTTTTAAATATCTAAAACATTCTTGCAATCTTCTTTTGTATTACTAGCTAACTTATCCGCACACTCTTCCTTCCACTTGGTGCTTTTTGTAGTTGTCCTCTGCTGGTTTTTAAAGGCTTCCTAATCCCCTGGCTTCCCACTAATCTTCTTCACATTGTGTACTTTTTATTTTGCTTGTATGCTATCCCTTACTTCCTTTGTCAGCTGTGAGCTCTTGCCTCATCTTCATCTTAGTATGTTTCTTCTTCCTTGAGATGAATTTCTCCTGCATCTCCTGAAGTACCCCTAGAAACTCTTGCCTTTGCTGCTCCACCATTTTCCGTGCTCGGCTCCCCTTCCAATTAACTGTGGCTAGCTCCTCCCCCATGTCTTTTAGTTAACTTTACTCAATTGTAGTACCATTACGTCTGATTCTAGCTTCTCCCTCTCAAACTGCAAGGTAAATTCTATTGCATCATGGTCACTGATCCCAAGGGTTTCCTTCACCTTTAGCTCCCTAATCAAATCTGCCTCATTACACATCAACAAATCTAGAACTACCTGTTCCATAGTAGGCTCCACTATAAGCTGCATTGAAAAAAAAAATCTTATTAACATTTCACAAATACCTTTTCTTGAGATTCACTACCAATTTGATTCTCCCAGTCCACCTACATATTGAATTTCCTCATGATTATTGGAATAATGTCTTTCTTTCACGCCTTTTCTGACTCCTGATTTATTTCCTTCCTCACATTGCTAGGAGGCTTGTACACAACTCCCACAGGGTCTTCTCTCCCATGTGGTTTCTCAACTCTACCCACACAGATTCTATGCCTTCCGACTCGATATCATTTCTTGCTATCAATTTCATTTCATTTCATACTAGAAGGCAACACGCACCCTCTGCTGTGTCCTTTTGATAGGATGTGTATCTTTGGATATTTAGTTCCTAGCCCTGATGCTCTTGCAATCATGTCTCGATGTTGCCCACAACATCATGCCAGTTAACATCATATTGCGCTGCAAGCTTATTTACTTTGCTTCATATATGCGTGCATTTAATGACAACACTCTCAGTCCTGAATTGACTGCCCTCCTTCTCATAATTATCCCTCCAACTGCTGTGTCTGATGTTAGATTCTTGACCCTAACCATACTCTGTTTGCTATTACTTGTTTGGAAACTTTAATAATCTTTACTGAGCCCTCCCCCTCCTTTAACTTTTTCCATAAATTACCATGCAACTGACCCTACCCTATCACTATTTAATCTAAAGTCTATCCAAAGCCTGATTTATGTGATTTGCCAGGACTCTGGTCCAAGCCTGATTCAGGTAGCATCCATCCTATCAGAACAGCTCCCTCCTTCCCCTGTACTGGTGCCAATGTCCCACAAATTTGAAACCATTCCTCCCACATCAATTTTTAAGCCATGTGTTTACCTCTTTAATCTTGTTGACCCTGTGCCAATTTGCTTGTGGCTCACGTAGTAATCCAGAGACTATTAGCTTTTTGATTTTTTTTTTAAATTTAGCCTTCAGCTGCTCATATTCCCTCAGTAGAGTCTCTTTCCTCTTTCTCCCAATATCATTGGTACCTATGTGGACCACGACAACTGTGTACATTTTCTTTTGTTTGTATGCTATTCTTGACTTCCTTTGTCAGCTGTGAGCCCTTGCCTCATCTTCCCCTTAGTATGTTTCTTCTTCCTTGAGATGAATTTCTCCTGCGCCTCCTGAATTACTCCTAGAAACTCTTGCCATTGCTGCTCCACCATCTTCCCTGCTAGGCCTCTTGGATCTTTCCCCTCCCACTCCAAGATCCCAGTTGAAATACCCCTGAACCCACGTAACCTGGCAGACAACACAGCCTTCTGAACTCTTGATCCCAGCCAAAGATCAGTGTCTATTCTCCCATTATACTGTCCCCGATTACAACTTCTTTATCTTTCTACCAACCTCTTGAATGGCTTCTACCATGATGCTATGATCGGTTTGCTCATCCTCACTACAGCCTCACTCTCATCCAGACAGAGAACAAGAATTTCAAACCCGTTTGACAAGCTCAAAGGCTGAGGTTCCTTCTACCTACCTTGCTGTTAGTCACACCGTCCTGTTACTGACCATTGACTGAATTCGAGATAGTTAATCTAAAGGGTGTGACTGCCTTCTGAAACACAGTGACTAAGAGAAAGTGAGGACTGCAAATGCATGATATCAGAATTGAGAATGTGGTGCTGGAAAAGCACAGCAGGTCAGGTGGCATCTGAGGATCAGGAGTGTTGGCATTTCTGGCATAAGAGGAGAAAGTGAGGTCTGCCGATGCTGGAGATCAAAGTTGAAACTTTATTGCTGGAACAGCACAGCAGGTCAGGCAGCATCCAGGGAACAGGAGATTCGACATTTCGGGCACAGGCCCTTCTTCAGGAATGGATCCTTCTATCTACCTTGCTGTTAGTCACACCGCCCTGTTACTGACCATTGACTGAATTCGAGATAGTTAATCTAAAGGGTGTGACTGCCTTCTGAAACACAGTGACTAAGAGAAAGTGAGGACTGCAAATGCATGATATCAGAGTTGAGAATGTGGTGCTGGAAAAGCACAGCAGGTCAGGTGGCATCTGAGGATCAGGAGTGTTGGCATTTCTGGCATAAGCCCTTCATCAGGCATAAGTCCTTCCTCAGCCCTGATGAAAGTTTATGCCTGAAACATTGTCTCTCCTGCTCCTGATGATGCCTGATCTGCTGTGCTTTTCCAGCATCACACTTTTTGATCCTGAAATACTGCGTCCAGGTAACCGTCCCCCTCCCTGATGTGGCACAGTGTTCAAAGCTCAGACTCCTGCTCATCAACTCCAAGCCAGAGTTCCTCAAGCAAAAGGACAAGGAAAATGAATATTCAAAAAATATAGATTGGAGACCTTTCTTAATATAGATCTAGCCTATTCAGAAGTGAATAGTATTGTCACAGCGAGTGTAGAAAAGGAAGTACAACATGTTTCTGTGTGAGAACAAATGGGTAATAATATAGCTATGTTTTACTTAGTTCCAAAATAGGAATCAAAGCAAATTAAAGGTAAAAATGTCCACCATAAAAGAGTGTATCTCAGTGATTTGAAAAGGGATTAAATGTTGTTAGATTGGAAATGAGGATTATTCTGGTAAATAATGAATGAGTAATGGGAAACCTTCGATGTGATGATATGTTGGGTATTAACCAAGCAGAAAATGGAAATCTGATGCACTTAAAGCTGAAACTCCCTGGGTGACAAAGGAAATAAAGGCTAAAACAACATAGGAAAATAGGGTTTACAAAAATGTCATGTTAGGAAACAATTGAAAACAGGTAGAATGCACAGACTGCGAGGGGAAATTTAAAAAGGACGTAGGAAAAGTAAAGGTGAAGTATAAGAAAGTATTACTGGGTAATATTTATTAATACAATATGTAATATAATTAGAGAAATAATGAGCTGATCATTAGGGACAATTAGAGAACCTAACAGAGGTATAAAACATAACTGAATTTATACTTTGCATCTGTTTTTCACAAAAGAGGTTGTGATTAAAGTTATAGTAGAGGAGGAGGCTATAGATGTATTGAATAGGATAGGAAGGAAATGTAACCAGGTTGAAATCACTTAAAGCCAACTGATTCCCTGGCTCTGATGGGATATATTCAGTGGCTGAGGTAATTTAGGGTGGAGAGAGTAGGAAGTCTGACAACAATCTTTCAAATTTCCTGGACTATGGGCATGGTGCCAAAGGACTGCTGCAAATAGTGCATCACTGTCCAAAATAGGGGGTGAGGAAGGAAAACCACTTAACTACAGGTGAATTAGTCTGACATTATTAATGAAAATACTACCAGAAGCCATTGTTAAAGACAAAAATAAAATTTAGTTAGCAAAGCATAGGTTAATCAAGGACAACCAGAAAATTGTGTCTGACTAACTGTTTGGAGTTATTTGATAAAGTAACAGTGGATTCATGAAGGTCATGCAGTAGATGTTTTACATGTGGCTTTTCATTAGGCATTGTTAAAATATTGAACACTGAAATATGATCTAAATTAGGGAAATAAATGTGATATCTCCAAGTTTGCAAACAATATAAAGCTGTGTAGGAGGGTGACATGAGGAGGATGCTGAGATGCTTCAGCATGGCAGATAATGTGGATAAATGTGATGTTACCCACTTTGGCTGCAAGAACAGGAAAGCAGATTCTTCTTTGAATGGTGATATGGAAAGGGGAGGTGCAACGAGACCTGGATATCTTTGTTCACCAGTTATTGAGGTAAGCATGTCAGTGCAGCAAATGGTGAAGAAGTCAATTGATCTGTTGGCCTTCATAGTGAAAGGATTTGAATACAGAAGCACAGATATCTTGCTGCAATTTGACAGAGCCTTTGTGATACCACACCTGGGGTACGTGGTGAAGTTTTGTTCAGATGCATAATTCTTTGAAGTTTGTGTCACATAGAAATGGGATGGTTAAAAAGGCATTTGGTATGCTTTCCTTCATTGTCAATCCTTTGATCGCAGGAGTTGGGAAGTCATGTTGAAGTTGTATAGGACGTTGGTGAGGCCTCTTCTGTAGTACTGTGTCCAGTTATAGAAAGGATATTATTAAGCTGGAAAAGGTTCAGAAGATATTAACCAAGATGTTGCTGGGTATGGAAGGTTTGAGTTATAAAAAAAGGCTGGATAGATTGGGATTTTTTTCACTGGAGTATAGGAGGTGGGAAAGCGACTTTATAGAAGTTTATCAAATAATGAGGGATATAGATAGAGTTAATAGAAGTTGTTTCCCTAGAATGGGAATGAGAAGAGAGAAATTAAAAAAAGACATTGGGGCAAATTTTTTACACAGAGAGTAGTTCACATGTGGAATGAACTTCCTGAGGAAATGGAGGATGTGGGTACAATTACAACATTTAAAAGACATTTGGATAAGTACATAAAGAGAATGGTTTGGAGTGATATCGGCCAGAAGCAGACAGATGGGACTTGTTTAGTTTGGGGTTAGGTTTAGCATGGACTGGTTGGAACCTAAAGGTCTGCTTCTGTGCTGGATGACTCTTTGACTCCTTATCAGAGGAAAGATATTCTGGCGTTTGAGTGAGTGCAATGAGAGTTCACCAGACTGACAGCTGGGTTGACACAGGATTGGATTGGTTAGGACTATACTCATGAGTTTAGAAGAATAAGGGGAACTCTCATTGAAACCTACAGAAATCTAACCTAGACAGGGTTAATGCAGGAAGGAAGTTCTCGACCACCAGTGAGTCCAGAATTCCAGTCTGAGGATATGGGGTAGGTGATTAGGTCTGGGCTTAGGGGAAATTTCATTACCCAGAGAGATGATTCTGTGGAACTGACTGCCACAGAAAGCAGCTGAGTCCGAAAATTGAATGTTTCCAAGAAGGAGATAGAAAAACTTCTTAGGACTAAAGGATCTAAGGGCCAAAGGTGAAAGTTGGAACCAGGTATTGAGTTGGATGATCAGCCATGATCATGTTGAATAATGGAGCACGCTCAAGAGCCAAATGGGGTACTCCTGTTCCTACATTTTACTATGTTTCAATGTATCCTTATGTTATAAGGTTGCACATAACATTGAAGATCACAATCTCAAAATGATGGTGATAACTTGGCTATTTATCGACTAAAGGATTTTTGGTACATTACAGCAATGAGTAGTGTTATATACTTGGATAACAAAAACCATGAAAAAATGATAAGCATTTACACAGGCTGGTCTTCAGTTGCAGTATAGGAGTTTTGGCACAAAATTTTGGGAAGGATGTCTTACAGAGATCTCAGAAAGGGTGCTGAGGAGGTTTATTGAATGAACCGAGGATGAGGGAATTTATTTATGTGGAGAGGTTGAATGCATTGAGACACTTATACTTACAGTAGAGAAATTAAGGGGAGATCTGATGGAGGTATTCAAAATTATTAGGAGTTTTGACAGAACCAGGAGGATACATTTTTGCTCTGGAAAGTAGGTAGGTAATCACAGATTACAGGTGCCAACGTGATAAAACTAAAACACAGGACTAATTGTGATTTACTACAACAGCAAGTAATAAACATGACTAAGCGTTTCTACAACAAGCCACTCAGATTTAATCTCTACAACCCCACCGTATCCATTCATGAATGATAGAGGATAATTATCAACTTACTAGAGGAGGATGCTCTACAAATATCCCCATCCTCAATAATACGAGGGAGGCGCACGTCAATATAAAAGACAAGACTGAAGTTCTTGTTACAATCTTCAGCCAGAAGTACTGACTGGATACTCCATGTTCATCTCCTCCTGAGATCCCCAGCATCACAGATGCCAGTCTTCAGCCACTTCAATTCACTCAACGTGATATCAAGAAACAGGTAAAGGCACTGCAAAGGCAATGGGCTGTGGCAACTATCTGGCAATAGTACTGAAGACTTAAGCTCTAGAGCATACTGCTCTCTTAGCCAAGCTCTACCAGTACAGTTGCAACACTGGCATCTTTCCAACCATGTGGAAATTGGCAAGGTATGTCCCCTATGCAAAAAACAGGACAAAACTGACTCAGCCAATCACCATCCTAGCAGTCTACTCTCGATCATTAGTAAAATGATGGAAGGTATCGTCAACAGTGTTATCAAACAGCACCTGCTCAGCAATAACATCCTCAGTGACACCCATGTTGAGTTTCACCAGCTCCTGATCTCTTTAAAATACTGAACACCAGAGGTGAGGCAAGAGAGGCAGCCCTAAACATCAGATCCACATTTGACTGAGCATGACATCCAGGAGTTAATGGCAATCAGGAGGAAACTACTCCACTGGGTACAGTCATACCTGGCGCAGTGGGAGATCGTTGTGGTTGTTGGAGGTCAGTCATCTCAGCTCCAGGTCATCTCTGTAGGTATTCCTCAGGGAACTCCTCAGCCCAACCATCTTCAACTGCTTCAACAATGACTTTCCCTCCAACATAAGGGCAGAAATGGGGATGTTCACTGATGATTGCACAATGTTCAACACCATTTGCAACTCCTTATTGAAGCAGCCATGTCCAAAGCAGCAAGATTTGGGAAATATTCAGGCTTGGACTGACATTTGGCAAGTAACAGTTGTGTCACACAAGTGGCAGGTAATGATTATCATCAACAAGTGAATCTAATTGTTGCCTTTGACATTCAATGGCATTATTATCACTGAATCCCTCAATATCAACATCTTGAGGGGTTACCATTTCTGTTTTTATTGTAACAGAATATACTGTGTTGTAATTGCCAATCATTAGATCTTCTCTGATAATCAACAAAGTGGTAACTTTAATAGGCTCTTTGGTCAGGGAACCATTGTAAATTGTGGACCACTGTTAAGATGGTATAAATGAAAGTCAGGGACAATGAGGTTAAAGCCAAGGTTTGTGTGAAGAGTCAGGGCTTCAGATGTCCAAACTGTTCACCTCCCACCAGCACCTTCTGGGAGATGTGGAAGAATCTGTGATACTTTCAACCATTTCCACACAGGGGATGTTTGCCTTGTGTCTGGTCTATTCAAAGGAAGGGTGTAATCTTCAAAGCTATGAAATGACCATTGTTCAACTCTCTGGAGAAAACAAATGGACATGTAACAGGTGATTTCACGTTAACAACTGTTCAAGGGTATATTCAGGCCGATCAAAGGTACTGAGAATGCCCATAGCACTTTGTAGCAGTAAATGGATAGTGATTGAGAAATGCTCAGAAGGAGCATTGCTGGGATGAATCACAACTTGACAGTCCTCATGATGGAGTGAACTGCCAGATGTGAACCATATGTTTTGACACCAGGACCATTTCAGGCACAAGTATCTGGAAGTGTTATGTAGTGGAGTTACTCACTTTATCACAGCTACTTCACTGCTAATTTTTGTCGAGAACAAAGTTTGTGCACACAGTTCAGTTTTCACAGCATGATGACATCAGATCCACAACTGAACACTTAATTGAATAGAGTAATGAACAAATGAAATGAGGAAATCTGTCATAAATATGGAATATGCCAATGGAAGGCTGCCTGCCAAATGCAGAAATGTAATCAGAGCTTGTAAATAAAATGTCTCCTGTCATCTGTGGGATTCTGGTATTTGTAAGATACTATCTGACCCCTTGGGTTCTCAGCCATTGAGTTTTCAGCTTGAAACAAATCTGTAAAATAAGTAAGATACATTACACAGTCTTATTAAAGTGATACCTGAGACCAAACATCCTTCACAATTTAGCATCATGTTACATTCTTGTAGCACTGAGCCTGCAGATAATGCATTAATAAAATATTTCTATTCTATTTCCTTGCAAACTCTACTGTTTGCTACAAAATGTTAGTTTGAAACAGTGGTTTAGACTTAGTTCCTCCATGTTTATTTATAACCATATGCTGGGAATTAAAAATGAGCACCCTCTTCCTGTCCATTGTTTCTAGCATCAAGTGTCAGAAAGCTGGACATTTAAGAGTTTAATTGGTGGCGGTGTGGTATGAACATTCCCACCCAGAATATATTTTCAGTGGAAGTGAGAAGATATCAGGGTTGAAGCATGTGGCCACCCTGCTTTATTAATTGCCATTTCTGCCTCTAGGCCACCATCTCAAGGAACAGATGGTTCAATTCAGTGAAGAGAGAAAAGTAAGAGCTTTTCTTTGAACAGTCTGAGGACCCGGGGAATCATATGCTGGCTCACACATTTTAACTTGCCTTTGGCCTTTGGTCCAATTTGTGTGCTGTGAGGCCCTCTGGGATGTTGCCTGGTTTCTTCAGCGAGGCATCGGTAGTCTCCATTCTGGGAGCTTGCTACCTTCGTCACTTGGGCCCTTTGCTCTTCCTCCCATTGTTTTACTAATTTGTGATCATTTGCTGTAAAGTTAGTATTTTAAATGTGTGATGGACATGGAAGCTGTGGTCTCAATCTCTAAGCTACCGGTAAGCTTGTAAGTGATATCTCATTATGTAGAGATGAGAATCATTAACTCAACAGTGCAAGTTTGAGGTCTTCAATCTTCTTAAATAAAGTTCTAATTATTTGTGAGCTTCTCTCAACCTTACCACTTGCTTGAGGATAGTGAAATGAACTGGTAGCATGAAAGAAGACATATTAACTTTCAAACTTTGAAAAAGGTTATTTGTAAATTAAGGTCCATCATCTGAGGCTTCAATGTACAGGATCCCATGTGTGGAATAAATTCCTTTGAGGAATTGGATAACTGCATCTGCTTTGATACTTGCAAAATAGTTAATGTCAATCCATCATGCAATCAATAACAATAATGAATATTCTTCCCTTGGACATGAATAAATCCATTCCCAGATATTCCTGCAGCTGGAAAAAAAGAAGGCAATAATGGTTCCTTTTACTCCTGACTGTTTTTAGTGGAAGGAATGCAATGATATGGGAGTGTAATGTTGAAAACTTTGAAGGGTATCAATTGTAATAGCCCTTGGGATCTAATCTCATGTCGAAGACTAGTGAGTCTTCAATGAGATAGAGGTGCTCAGGTCATTCAGAGTACTGGTGTAATATCGCAATATTGGAAAAAGTTTGACCATCTTTCCAGACAACGTTTCCAAACTAAAATTTTGATTTGAAAGCACTCCGTATCCCTTTTTGGACTTGTCCTATTTCTTGCAACTTCCCTTCAGTAGCTGGTAGCTTCTGAGTGATTGATGATGTATAAACTTCAACCATCTCAGTGAAGTCCAAGTCTTCTTGTTCAATTCCATACTTGTGAATGTGTCAGCTGCTTGGTTTTTTTCTCAGTAGAAACTGCTAAATGAATTATACCCCACGTGTCTAAATCAAAATCATTGGATTCTGGGTAGCAACTTGAGCATTTCTTTCCTGTTGAGAAGAGTGAATAATGAGTTCAATCTTGAACCATAAACCCATTACACAATCTGAAAAAAATTCACGTGCCCATGTTACTACTAAACCTTTGGTCCGTGATTATAACATAGCACCTGTTCTGTCTCTAGTGATGATGCAAAGGCACAGAAGAACTTTTCTGCACTTGGAATAGCACTGCCTCCAGTTCTGTAGATGATGCCGTTGCTGCTGCTATTGTCATATCAGTACAACTGGAAATGTACTAACATTTTTGAACAGATCAAGGGTTGCACAATCTTTTCAAAAGAATTTTATTGGTCCAAGTTCCAGCAATATTGTTGATCTTGTCCCAGAAGCTGTCACATTGACTTCTACCAAGTACTCTCGAAGCATGACCTGCAAGAGTCACCATACCAAAGAACCTTTGAAGTTCTGTGACATTCCTATGTGATACAAATTCTCCCATAACTCTTGATTCACATAACTTGACTCACATTTTTCATTTGGATTTAGTCCAACATTCTGCGACTCTGTGGACTGTTCTGCTTCCTTGCTCATTTTTCTTTTCCCCAATGATCCATTTTAGATTTAGTTTGGTTTGGTTCCCTACAGTGTGGAAACAGGCCCTTTGGCCGCACCAGTCCACACCGACCCTCCAAAGAGTAACCCCCCAGACCAATTTCCCTCTGACTAATGCACCTAACACTATGGGCAATTTAGCATGGCCAATCCACCTGACCTGCACATCTTTGGACTATAGCTTTATGTTTTCACTATCAATGACTTCTAATGTTTTGAACAACTTTCTCTGAGAAGTTACTGGAAAGGCACAATTTCAAGACATAATGAGCTAAAAGAAAAGGTGTTATGGACGTAGTCAACAACTGAATTCTTCATCCAGAGGTCATTGCCAGAATCCACTGTTAAACTCCAGTTTGGTAATTAAGGTGTTCTTGACTAGTTTTGGCTAGGCTTTCATGCACACATGCATCGGGTTAATCTTGCCCTCTACTTCGTCATTTAATTAAGTGGATTTCATGCTTCTTTTGAGCTGGGGAAATGTTCCTGCATCTGCCATTGTACCTGTCCTGTTTCCCATGGCTTTGGGCCTTTGTTGACTGCTGACAGGTCTCCAGATTTGTGGTTAACCTTGCTGTCTTAGTGAATATTCAGAAACAAAAACAGAAATTACTGGAAAATCTCAGCAGGTCTGGCAACATCATAGGTGAGAAATCAGCTTTAACATTTTGGATCCAGTGACCCTTCTTCAAAACTGATGGCAGCTAGAAAGAAGTTGGTTTTTAAGCAGAAGATTGTGGGGGTAGGGGGGAGGGAGGAAGGGGTTTTGAGGCGTAAACGATAGGTGGAGATAGAACCCAAAAGGCCTTCTGCAAGGACTATTCTCTCCGGGACATCCTGGTCCACTCCTTCATTCTTAACATCCCCCTCCCCCTACCCTCTCCTCACAGCCCAATTGTACCTTCCCCTGCAACAAATGCCCATTTACTTCCTCCCTCCTCACTATCCAAAGTCCCAAACACACCTTCAATGTGAAGAAGCACTTTACCTGCACTTCACTCAATCCAGTCTACTATATTCGCTTCTCACAGTGTGATCTCCTCTACATTGAGAAAACAAAGTGTAGACTTGGTGACCACTTTACAGAATATCTATGTTCTGTCCACAAAAAAAGACCCTGAGCTTTCAGTTACCTGCTATGTCAACGTAGCATCCTGTTCCCTGCACAACATCTCTGCCTTAGGCTTGCTGCAGTGTTCCAGTGAAGCTCAGCACAACCTGAAACAATAGCACTTCATTTACCACTGAGGGAACTCCACAGCTTTCAGTATTCAATATTGACTTCTACAATTTTAGAGCCTGTAAGCCTTCCATGTCCTTACCCTAAGCCCCACACACCAGGCCTAGCTATCACATGGTCTGCTTTTACACAATACCCATTGTTAGCCACTGATAGTCCCCATTAGCAGCTATTCATTCTCCTCGGCTGACTGTTTTCCACTCCTTTGTCAGTTGAAGTGTTCTTCTCTCTCTTTAGGCTGTATCCCCACCTATCGTTTACTCCTTAAATCTCCCACACCCCAGCCCCACCACTAACCTCTGCATATAAAAAAAAATCCTAATTAACATTTCTTCTGAAGAAGAGTTACTGGATTTGAAATGTTAACTCTAATTCCTCTCCACAGACTCTTTCAGACCTGCCGAGATTTTTCAGCAATCTCTGTTTTTGTTTCTCATTTCCAGCATCCACAGTTCTTTTTTTTATTTAGTGATTATTCATTTTTATTTTTGGTTTTCCCTCTTAACCTCGAGATTCTCTTCAACTACTCGTTTTGCAGCTTCTTTTTGCCTTTTCCACAACCACAATATTTTGTTATGATGTGGAGGCGCTGGTGTTGGACTGGGATGTATTTTTTTAACAATATTTTGTTGTGTAGCCAAATTTGGAATTTGAATGTGTGGCATATTGTGCACAAGCTTAGAGCTTCTGGATGTTCCAGATTCCTCCGTGTCTGCCTCTCATTCATGTCTCTGAAGGCATTGTTATGTCATCATTATGTATGCTTCTGACATTAATCACATTACTAAACAGAATTAATGTACAAAACTTTCTAAAGAGATTAAAAGAATGATTTTTTTTCTGTTCAAGAAGTACTGGAGCAGTGTTTTAAATCACAATAAGGAGAAACATCAAAATAAGTCTGAAACAATTTGCTGCCTGAATGATGTATATCTCATCTCCTGTGACAGGGTAAAGGAAGAGAAATGTAAATATGAAACAAAGCTGATGAAAGCAAATTTTCTTGACTGGATTCCTGTTGTTGATGGCCCATCATGTGACAGGATATTCAACTTGGGCATCCGTACTTATCAGCTCAGTCAGTGCTAGGAGTTAGTGCTACTTTTCATTAGGCGTTTCCTTCATCACCAACTACCTTTTATTGGGAAGGCACGATCATTTTAAACCTTGCTACTGATACAAAACAAAATATTGAAATGCCTATGATGTGTGGAATTTTGTTTGCTGCTTTACTTTGTTTTATTCAAACAATCAGATGTGGGGGTAAGTTATTTATGTTTTATTTCTTCTGGTACTTTTTAGTACATCTCTAAGGCAACTTTAGAAACTGATAATTCTTTTTACAACTTTCTTCCCCAAGCAGTCTTGCATATTGGAGTTGGTATCGACCTTTGTTTAAAGCTTGCTTTTTGGAACAATATCAAAACTCTTACTAATTGAATGGCTGTTTCAGAGACCTAACATAAGCAAGTTACATTATATGGTCTATTTTTGAGCTGTAAATATCAATGAGTCTATAATTACCCATGATGCAACAATTGTTTGCTGCTTTTAGGCTCAAGATTTGTTTTTAGTCTATCTTGCAATGTGTTAGAGTCTTTGCAAGCATTTTAGGCTCAGTACTTTTCAGAAGATGGTTAAATATATTGTCAGCTTATGATGCTTAAAAATGTGTTGCTGAAAAAGCGCAGCAGGTCAGGCAGCATCAAAGGAACAGGAGAATTGTCGTTTCGGGCATAAGCCCTTCTTCAGGCTTATGCCCAAAATGCCGATTCTCCTGTTCCTTTGATGCTGCCTGACCTGCTGCGCTTTTCCAGCAACACATTTTTAAGTTCTGATCTCCAGCATCTGTAGTCCTCACTTTCTCCCTGTCAACTTATGATGCCAAGGATTGAACGTTTATTCAATAAAGTTTCCTTTGAACAGGTGATTACTTGGAAAGTAAATAAAATTCAGAATAAGCTCTTTATTTAGGGTCAAATCACATTGATTTATGCACAGGCTGCAAAATGATGTACCTCAAATGTCTTCCATTAATGAGAGAGAGGCTTGCATTTAGTAAAACTAAGCTTTATTTAGAACATTTACTAAAAAGAACAATATAACTGACTTAATGTTAGAAATGTTTGTATCTACATCTGCAAAGAAGCATAAAAGAATTATGTACAGATATAAAGTATTTAATACTCAATCACTTGATATCAGATGAAAACAAATAGGATATCAATATAATTCTTAAAATTGGCAGATGGAATTTTAGTAATGGTCTTAAAATTATGCATATAGTGTGTTATAGAAGATGTTGATGTTTCCCAGCATTATTATCCCAGCTATTTCCGGATATCATTACACTTGCTTGTGTGTTAACTATGAATTAAAATCAGAAGGAGTTGGGTTGAATGAGATGGTAAAAAATATGGTTGACATAAATGAGAAATCCATTTAAGGTCATGCATAAGTCAGCAATGGGCAGATCAAATTATGACTAGCTTTCGGCATTTTGTCAAGCATATGGTACCATTGAAATACTTTTCCATTTTGTCTAATTTTCCTGTGAAAATATTGAAAATATTGAAATTTCTCAGTGGATTAAAAATTGAAGTGCTGCAAGTAAATTGTACAAATAAACCTCATGCGATTGGTCTGGTTGTGTATTTAGGTGGTATGTAACAGAAAAAGAAATCATTCCAATTTGAGTTAAAATATAGTCATTTTTCATCAAGATAATTTTGAATCATAAAGCAGCAATTTTCTAAAAATGCTGTTTAATTAACAAGATATAAAAAGAAACATAACCATCTTCCTGCTTATGTTTCAGATCCCAACGCTTTCCTAATATATAATCAAGACCATAAGAAGTGTGTGCATACAGAAAATGAACAGTCTGTATTAGCAAGAAATTGTGACCCTGCTGCTGAATCACAGAAATTTAGATGGGTTTCTGGTCAGAGGATTATGAGCATTAAATTCAAACTATGCCTTGGAGTTCCCAGCAAGGTAAACTGGGTTCCAATAACTCTCTTCCCATGCAACGAAACAAGTGATCTACAGTCATGGAGATGCATGAATGACACACTCCTGGCAATTGATGGGGCTGATCTTTACTTCAATTATGGAAATAAGAATGAGAGAAACATTATGCTGTACAGAGGATCGGGGAGTTGGAGCAGGTGGAAAGTTTATGGCACCGTAAATGATCTTTGTTCGATACATTATGAAGGTATGGAAAATTATCTAACAAGTGAATTAAAGAAATTATTTATTGTATCAATACATTTTGGGGAGGCAATGATCAATTGATATTATCACAAGACTATTAATCCAGAACCTAATGTTCTGGGGTCATGGGTTCAGACCCCACCAAGGCTGATGGTAGAATTTGAATTCAGTGCATAATCTGGAGTTAAGGGTCTAATGTTGAAGGGCTTTTGCCCAAAATGTCAATTTTCCTGCTCCTCGGATGCTGCCTGACCTGCTGTGCTTTTCCAGCACCACTCTGATCTAGACTCTGGTTTCCAGCATCTGCAGTCCTCACTTTTGCCTTAAGGGTCTAACGATGACCATGAAAAAATGCTCAATTATCAGAAAAACCCATCTAGTTCACTAATGTTCTTTAGGGAAGGAAATTGCTATCCTTACCCGGTCTGGCCTACATGTGACTCCAGACCCACAGCAATGTGGTTGACTCTTAACCGCCCTCTGGGCATTAGGAATGAGCAATGAGGCTGAGTCAGAGATGGTCACATCTCATGAGTGAATATATAGAGAGTCATAGAGATATACAGTGCAGAAATAGACCCTTCGGTCCAACTCATCCATGCTGGCCAGATATCGTAAATGAATCTTGTCCCATTTGCCAGCATTTGGCCACTATCCCTCCAAACCCTTCCTATTCATATATCCATCCAGATGCGTTTAAAAGTTGTAATTGTACCAGCGTCCACCACTTCATCTGGCAGCTCGTTCTATATACGTACCACCCTCTGCTGGCTGAGGGTTCCTTTTAGATCCCTTTTACATCTCTCCCCTCTCAACTTAAACCTTTGGCCTCTAGTTTTAGAATTCTCCACCCCATGGAAAAGACATAGTCTATTTACCCTATCCATGTCCCTCATGATTTTATAAACCTCTGTAAGGTCACCCCTTAACCTCCGATGTTTCAGGGCAAACCGCCTCAGCCTATTCAGCTACTCTCAATAGCTCAAATCCTCCAACTGTTGCCCCATTCACATTGACTCGTATTTTATCAGCAACAGATGGCCTAACCAGCTTTGGACTAAATGAGGTCTTTAAATGAACAATTAATGGTCAAGCCAATAACACGTGGGATGCTAGGAGAGGAGATTCTCCTTTAAAGGGTCTCAGTGTCTGATTGATGGACCCAGCATCAGAATGAGATCTTGAGAACTAGTTCCCTTCCTTTCCTGCTGAACCCTTTCCTCTCTTCCCATCATTCAACAACTCACCTATGGTCTGGTATCCCTCATTGATCCCTTGAATCAATGCATTACTGGCAGCTGACTCCACATTCCTGGTGGAGCAGAGGACTACAGCTCATAGAATCCCTCTAGTGTGCAACCAGGCCCTTCAGCCCAACAAGTCTCAACCGTTCCCCTATCCAATTATCCTATATATACCCCTGACAAATGCACCTAATTTACACATCTCTGAACACGATGGGCAATTTAATATGGCTGGTTCACCTAACCTGCATATCTTTGGACAGAGGGAGGCACAAGGAGAATATGTAAACTCCACACAGACAGTCGCCCGAGGTTGGAATTGAACCTGGGTCCCTGGCACTGTGAGGCAGCAGTTCTAACCACTAAGCCACCATGCCACCGAAAGCTCTAATGGTCCTCTGGAACCTCAGGGTGTATGTTTTGAATTTCCATCCCTGGGCCTTTGATCGTGTGGAAAGTCCACCTCTGCTTAGTTAAGTGCTCAAAAGACGCTTAGTTTATTGGGGTTTCTCTAAAGGAGATGATAGAGGACAGGTTCTCACCAGCTGTAGGGTGGGAACCTCTTCAGCTACATTAAATACCAGAGACATCAGTTTGGGATGAGTATGCTTGTTGCTGTTATAATGGCACACTAAATACCAACCCCTACTAGGTTGGGATGATTATATCTGCTGCTAATATACACACTTTAACACCTACCCTTATATTAATATTCCATCAGACAGACATTATTACCATTGAAGAGCTCTTTTAGTAGCTTCATTTTTAATAAGTGATGCAAATGTCAGTCAGCTCTTTGTGTACGGAGAGTTGGGTTGCAGCCAGTTTATTGTTTCAGTGTAAAATTTTGGTGTACAGATTTAAGTGTTTATATTAGCTGCTTTTCAAGCTACCATAAAAATAACAATTATGTCGTTTGTGGTTGAATTTTATTATGCTATTACTTGTAGATCTTGGAATGTAAATAATCCTAGCGTTTTTGTGGAAGAATATGTTACCATGATCTCAGAAACACTGTTAGACCTTACAGTGTATTAATATCCAAACAAAATCTGCTTTAAAAAATCTAAAATATCTGTAATCTTTGTAAATGTCATAATTAACCGAATCAAAATTCTGATATTGCAGCAATATTTTATACACTCCTCTTAAATGCAAATTAAATATCCACCAAAGATATATTTATCATGAATCATTGTTGAGTTTAGGGTACAAATCCATTTTAATTAATCTGAGCACATCTGAATTTGAGGTTCCTGGTTCTAACATTTCAGGTGAGATTAAAAAAAAGACAGAAAGGAGGGTAAGGAATTGAAGTGGAAATTTCAGCAAAGATTTCACCTTTTTGACTAATCATATGAAATAACTCACGGTGGCTGATATCCAGTCACCAGATCACCCTTTACTTACATGTGGAGAGTCCTTGACACAGATCCAACTTCCTCAGAGCTAGCTCTCAGAGTGAACAGAATGTCTGACACTCCTGTTCTTATCTGTCAGCCAGGGTTCCCTGATTAGACCAGATTAACAGTCCCAAATAGGGAACTCATAGATCAGTACATTATTATCAATGAGAATGTATTGGAATCACTGGAAAAAGCCTTCCACTGTTTGGAGTCATACTGGGCACAAAGGAAGATGGTTATAGTTTCTGGTTCAATAAAGAGTGCAGGAAGACATGCTAGAAGCAGCTAAGACATACTTGAAAAAAATGAAGTATAAACATGTAACTACAACACAGGACCACTCATGTGAAAATGGAATGCATCAAATAATAGAGCTCTGTTGGTAAATCGCCAAGACAAACTCTAAAAATGACACTTGAAGAAGAAGAGATGCATCTTACAGTTTAGAGTTACTAATACCAGATAAATTAATAAATAATGTGGAGAAAAATATCAGTGTATATTGAAAGAAATTAAATTGACTACAAGGGAAAATAGCAAAAGAAAGAATAAGAGTTTATATAAAGATTTAAAAGGTAAAATGCACATTTAAATAAAGCCGAGAATCAATATTGAATGCCTGAGTACAATTGCAAATGAAGGATGGGAGAAAGTTGACATACTAGAAAGGAGTATGGAGCAATTATTTAACATAACTTTAGGATGATACTGGTTTTGAAAAATTAAATCTCAAAGTGGAAAACTCACTGCGGTCATTTCTCCTAGTCCATTAAAAAAAAATCAAAGGTTCTGGCCAAAATCTTTTAGTCTTCTTAAAATAGACAAATTGTATTATGGGAGTGGAGAATACACGTTGAAACATATTTGTTCAAGAAGGGGCAGAAGAAACATTTGAGTAACTAGGATTACTAAATTCTATTTAACAATCCAATGGTCTTTAAAGCAACATTTCTAATTTTTTTATTTATCAGTTCTTAAGAATTCTGCTTCTCTTTCAGATTTATTTACAATATTTGGAAATTCAAATGGACAGCCATGTATACTTCCCTTTAAGTACCATAAGAAATGGTATGCAGACTGCACTACTGATGGCAGAACTGATGGCCTCCTATGGTGTGCAACTACTTCAGACTATGCTGACGGCCAGTGGGGACTTTGCCCAGTAAAATGTAAGTATACCGAAATATTATCATCAGTTCCATAAATACCTTACTTTAATGCAATCCCTACTGGATGTTGAAATCTCTGCTGCTCTATTTCTTAGACAAAAAGACTTGTACACCAGTGATGCAAGATAATTTATAAAGCAAAATACTGAGTTTCTGATGAGGGGCTTATGCCCAAGACGTCGATTCTCCTGTTCCTCTGATTCTGCCTGACCTGCTGTGCTTTTCCAGCACCACACTTTTCAACTCTGACTCTCCAGCAACTGCAGTCCTCACTTTCTCTCAAATTACTGAGTTAAACAAGTAAAAATAACCAGTGTTTTTGAAAATTTATCTATGATCTATCCATCATGTAAATCTGTCATTCAGGACTTTAAACTCCATTTCATAAATCAACAGTCTCTTCAGTGATAACACCATCCTTGGTAAATAAAACTGCTTCTATGTCTCTTTGCCTACTATTGACTTAGACAAATACTGAGACTTATATTCCCATTTAGCTTTGTATCATCAGCATATTTAGAGTAATGGATCTAAATATGCTGATGATACAAAGCTAAATGGGAATATAAGTCATGGGATCAAGTCATGGTTGGAATTTCGATTACTTACAGAGGCAGGTTTAGCACGCTCCTCTGTACAGATAACAATGGCCACGGAATGCCTCTATATGGATATTTAACGTAGTGGACATTACTTCAATGCATGCAGCTCACACAATGCGAGATTGTGAATGTGATAGGATTATTGGAAACATGTGCCCCAGCCCTACACCCAAATCACCCAAGAGAAGTGTAATTCGATCATTTAACTACTAATGCTCCCCATTATCAGCTTTTCTTTCTCCTGGTGTACTATCACCCATCCCTTTATCCGCCAGCTGTCATTCTCTCTCTCTCTGGGCTTTGGCTGCACCTACCCGCTCATTCCTTTCCCCTTGCCTTCACTCTCTCCCAATCTCCCCCCATGTCTTCAGCTTATGTACCACGTTACTATCAGTTCTGAAGAAGAATCACTGGATTCGAAACTATAGATAACTCTGCTTTCTCTCCATAGATGGTGCCAGACCTGCTGAGTTTCTCCAGCAATTTCTGTTTCTGTTACTTTTTAAAAAAATTCTTCATCTCTCAACATGACCCAAATGCCCCAGGTTTAGCCCTGCCAATCGCTGTCATGTGCTGTTCTGCCCTCTGGCTCATACCACCACCTGTCATGCACACATACGCACACTTACACTCCTGACTGATCTCTGCATAACTCCCAATTGACTTCCTGCAAATGCCCACTCCACGAGTGGCAGTTATATGCAATTCCAGATGCTGACCACTATAAGCCTAAGACTGAGACTGGACAACACCCCTGACTATTGCTCCTGACTGATCACAGACCCCCTTGACTTAACTGAGGTCCACTTCAACTTTGAGGTGTGTCATTTGGTTGAAGCAAAAGCAGTGTGTTTACCATGTAAGTTGCTAGTACATGCTGTGTGTATGATGCTGTTATAACACAGTGCTGCATGACAATATGTCCACCCTTGTCGGTGCACTGCTGACAATCATAATCAACTGCTTGCCTTTATTTCTCCATTAAAGTGCAAGGTAAGGCAGAACTACTATGAGCATCTAATTTATCAATGAGATGGCAAAGTGCAAAATTGCAAAGCAAGGAAGGCAGAAATGCTTTGATTGTGCAAGTAGGCACACAGTGAGCATGTGCTAAGTAAGCTTGTGAAAAGCCCCAAGGTGCTATAGGCTCTGATAAATGAGATGGGTGTCTGTCCTTGAGCACAAAGCTGTCTGACAGCAGTGTCACAATGTAAGGTGTTGGTACACTTCAAAGTGAGTTGGAGAAGTTCCATGATGATGTGGTCAGGCAGGTGTGTGTCCAATGCCAACTTTCATGCATGAAAGATGCAAGTAGTCACTGTCCAGGGAAGGTGCCCTGAGATGTTGGAGACCGCTGTCCAAGCTGGGGCTCAGAGAAGTGAGCAGTAAGCCGGATCAGCCAGGAACTTGCTCTGTGTCTTGTCAGGAATTACTGTTTGCGAATTGAATGCCGTATCTCCAAACTTGCATGCGACACTAAGCTGGTGGCACTGTGTGCTCTGAGAAGGTTGCGAAGAGGCTGCAGGGTGACTTGGACAGACTGGCTGAGTGGGCCAATACTTGATAAAGCACAGTAGTTCAGGCAGCATCCAAGGAACTTCGAAATTGACATTTTGGGCAAAAGCCCTTCATCAGGAATAAAGGCAGTGAGCCGGAAGCGTGGATAGATAAGCTAGAGGAGGGTGGGGGAAGGGAGAAAGTAGCATAGAGTACAATGGGTGAGTGGGGGAGGGGATGAAGGTGATAGGTCAGGGAGGGGAGGGTGGAGTGGATAGGTGGAAAAGGAGATAGGCAGGTAGGACAAGTCCGGACAAGTCATTGGGACAGTGCTGAGCTGAAAGTTTGGAACTAGGGTGAGGTGGGGGAAGGGGAAATGAGGAAACTGTTGAAGACTACATTGATGCCCTGGGGTTGAAGTGTTCCGAGGCGGAAGATGAGGCGTTCTTCCTCCAGGCGTCTGGTGGTGAGGGAGCGGCGGTGAAGGAGGCCCAGGACCTCCATGTCCTCGGCAGAGTGGGAGGGGGAGTTGAAATGTTGGGCCACGGGGCGGTGTGGTTGATTGGTGCGGGTGTCCTTTTGCCCGAAACGTCGATTTCAAAGATCCTTGGATGCTGCCTGAACTGCTGTGCTCTTTCAGCACCACTAATCTAGAATCTGGTTTCCAGCATCTGCAGTCATTGTTTTTACCTCAATACTTGATAAATGCAATATAATGTGGATAAATGCGAGGTTATCCACTTTGGTCACAAAAACAGGAAGGTAGATTATTATCTGAATGGTGGCGGTTTAGGAAAAGGTGAGATGCATCAAGACCTGGGTGTCATGGTGGTACAGTCGCTGAAGGTTGGCATGCAGGTGCAGCAGGTAATGAGGAAAGCTAATGGTACGATGGCCTTCATAGTGAGAGGATTTGAGTATAGGGATGTCTGGCTGCAGTTATGCAGGGTTTTGGTGAGGCCACATCTTGAGTATTGTGTACAGTTTTGGACCCCTAGACTGAGGAAGGATATTCTTGCTATTGAGGGAGTCCATGGATGGCTAACCAGACTAATTCCCGGGATGGCAGGACTGACATTTGAAGAAAAACTGGATCGACTTGCCTTGTATTCACTACAATTTAGAAGAATGAGGGATGGTCTCATAGAAACATATAAAATCCTGATGGGACTGGACAGGCTAAATGCAGGAAGAATGTTCTTGATGTTGGGAAAGTCCAGAACAAAGGGTCACAGTTTAAGAATAAGGGGTAAGCCATTCAGAACTGATTTGGGGAAGAATTTCTTCACTCAGAGAGGTGTGAACCTATGGAGGTCTCTACCACAGAAAGCCAGTTCATTAGATACATTCACGAGGGAGCCGGGCATAGCCCTGGGGGTTAAACAGATTAAGGGGTGTTGGGAGAGGGTGGGAGTGGGATACAGAAATTGCATAATTGGTCATAATCATATTGAGCAGTGGTGCAGGCTCAAAGGGCCAAATGGCCTATTCCTGCATACATTTTCTATGTTTCTATGTTTCTTTCTGCTGTGACAAAAAATAGAAAACTGCTTCTAAATGCACCGAGGTTAGGTACCAATAAAATGGAAATATATGCAAGTAGGCCACTCACTGCTCATGAGTTAGATTCGTCTAAATTTCTTTCATTTTTCCAATCTCACCACATTTTTCCAATTGATTCACCATTCCCACTTCATTCAGGGCCCGGAAAAATCCAATTAATTGCAAGGTAACAGCACTTTCATCACCTCAAAAACAGGAAAGTCCTGCAAAAGGACATTTGCCAGAGAACTGGAAATCACATGATAAAGAAAATGCTGAATGAGTTAAAGATACAGGATAAAAGATAGAGAAGATATTCTGCAGTAAGGTTAAAGAGAATCAAATAGACTCTGGACAATCAACACCATAGTTCTAGGATTAGAAATGCAATTTAAACTCAGCAGAGGGGCAGCTGTGTTATAGCTGTTACTGTGCAATGGCTGAAGTCTGTGAGAGTCAGAGCTGCAAACTTCAAACTCCAAGGTTCAGAAACCATAAGTCTCTATGGCAGTGGCCGAAAGCATATCTTAAAGCAAACACAGATTGAAGTAATGGTGGATATTTAAAAGCATTTGAAAGAGAGGCAGGTAACATTTGAAAAATGAGAAATGAAAGGGGCACAGGAAAATTACTGTGATGAATTTGTGGCATTGGGACAGTAGGATGAAAACCTTTTAACTGTAAAGTAAAAACCTATACTTGTATGATGCTGTGTGTGTTTTCCTTAAAGTTATCTTATCGAATAGTTCAGCTGTTATTTCCTGTTTTCTTGCGTTGATGATGTTAGCTTCAGTTAATAGCATTTGAAGTTAAAAAGTGATGCCTTATCATAGCTTATCCATAAGCAGAATGCTCCATGCTTCACTTGAAGGTCATTTCATTGGCACATTAGCTGTTGTCCACCATTGTCTTTCAAAGCACTTTCATTATAGCCAAATCTGTATGCAGCTGTGAAGCAGCATGAGTAAATTAATGACATAGAAAATAAAGTGTTCAGAGACATGTTCTTGTTATAAATGTTAATAAAGCCTCGGAAAATGTTTACAAATGATCAGTAAATATGTTTGCTCTTTTGTAGCCTCTGCACATCTCACGTTTGGAATTATTAATAAGGTTATTACAGTTTACAGTGCAGCTCACTTTTTTATTGCTGATGAACTTTATTTATTTAATATGGTAGACTTGTTTAATATATTGTCTTTAGATATAGTGAAAAGTGGATAATGTTGCCATGTTCCGCCACCATCTTGGATTTCAGAATAAACTACTGAACAATAATAATTATTAATATTATCTATATAGACATATATGATTGAAATTATTCTTCTAATAACAAAGATGAACGCATATGAGTCCACACGTTACTCCTCAACAACATCATTAGAAAATATTGTGACAATTCCATACTTAGGATTTAAATCTACCTCTCGATTCTTCCATGTTCTTTCAAATATCTGACAGTTTGTCCAGCATCCCACATTGGAAGAGTACTAATCTAAACTCCTATTCTGTGAACATTTCTGATATACAGTTGACATGTTTGCTAAGTTTGAATCCACAGCTGTATGGACGAATTTCTTTTCACATAGTAATGTATTCCATCCTGTGCTTTAATTTACCTTTGACACTGGAGCAGTCAAATGAGCTCACTTTCCTTGAAGTTCTGAGAAACCAGCAAGCGGTCTCTGCTACTGTCTATCGCAAACCAGCCTTCACTGGTCAGTGTGCATATTGGAATTCCCACTGTTCTATGTGCTGGAAGACTGGCCTTTTCGGCAACCTTGTAAATAGGGCCCAAGCCAATCATTCACTGTGCAAATTTGATGCTGAAATAGGCCTCATCAAGACCATCCTGCAGAATAACAGCTGTCCTTATCAAGTAATTTCTTGCTCTATACAGCACAAACTCATGAACCGTCCTAAGGTGGTCACTCTGCAGTCTGAAATGTGCCTGGTCAGCTTCAGGTTGGGTTATTTACCTCAAAAGTTTGAGCTACGGGTGAAGCTAGTAGCAAATCACGTCTTATTTGCCATAAGCGGATGCTGCAGTCAAGCCAAAGAGTTGTTCTGCTTCTCACACAAATGAATCATGTGGTATATGAATTTCAGTGTGGATGTGCAGCGAGGCATAAAGGCTATTGATCCCAAAGACTGTCAGAAATTTCAAGCAGCTTGTGCCTTCAGCAGTTTGCAACTGGCAAAGGATTAACCATAACCAACCAACCCTTGCTTTCACAACTGAAAACATAGTGATCGACATTTGATTTGATTATATGATTGGTCAACAATAGTTAAACAATCTCGAGTGAGCTAAGAATTACTCTGACAACCAAGTTAGACATGTCAGTCAAGCTCACCATATAGCATGCTTGTGCATAATGGAAGCTACATATGTTAATACACAGGTACCTGTTCTTTGCAGCCTGGGAAAAAAACACATATAAATGTCGCACCTGTTTCAGCTCAACAAAATGGATGATTGCCTTTCTCTGGATCAATTCTCAGAGTAATGCAATGATCAATCATGGTAAACATACCTAATTTAAAATTTAAACAAAGCTGGTAATCAAACTCTACTTAGAAACTAATAAGCTCTTCTCATATAGTATTATTTTTTTCTCTTTACATTGGTAGTTCTTTTGAATTGAACTGATGAAAACAAAACAAATACTTTGACAACATGCATCTTTTTCCAGCAATACTCAAATTAAATATGAGGACTCCAGAAGTCATTATTTTCAGTTCCTGCCCCAAACTCTGTTCCTCAGCTGTCAGCTACAAATTTCCTCCTGGCAATGTTTAAACCTGGTCCAAAATCTTGGTGACATATTGTGTCAGGATCCTTCCTTTTGCTGGCTCTCTGTGAGAAGCATCGTTTGGGTCTGGTTTTAAAGTGATTCAGATAATTAAAGCTTTTCCTCCCTGGATTGCTTCTTTGACAATAGGATGTGCTGCATCTGGGGATTCAAGATGGCGGTGATCTAAGAGGTCTGCCTTGTTGAGCTTCGCACCACAATCCAGGCAAAGTGGTGCTTTCACCCTCCCCTTACTTGGCATTTTTGTAAAAATTGGCAGTGTAAAGTCCCCAGACTCTCTAAATATCACTTTGAGTGTTCAGAGAAAGGGGCTGAGTGGATTGCAACAGGCAGGCCATCCCTGCAGCAACTGACTGGCCCGCGGCCGCAGCACCAACTGCAGAGGCACCTTTGAACTTACCCAAGCAGCAGAGTTTGGTCTCGGAGTTTGACAAACTCCGAGAGAGGATTGAATTGGCACTGGAGGAGTCCTGGCCCAGAGTGGAACTGATCTCGGCCATGCTACAAAAGCATGAGCAGGAGATCCAACATTCTGGGCAGTGCATGGAGGAGGTGCAGTAGCGTACTGCAGCATCAGAGACCACAGTGGAATCCTTGGCAGGGTGGATTCAGACCCTGGAAAAACAGGTGCGGGCCTTGATCGAGCAGGTTGACGATCTTGAAAATCAAGGTCGGAGAAAAAATGTCTGCATTATCGGGTTGCCAGAACAAGAGGAGGGAGATCAGCTGGTCAGCTTCCTGGAGCAATGGCTCCCACAGCTCCTGGGAATGGGAGCCGAATCGAGCCAGGTGCAAGTTGAGCGGGCTCACCGGATCGCGGTGTGCAAACCTGGATCGGACCAGCACCCCCGCCCAATCCGAGCGTGATTTCAGTGTTACATAGACAAACAAATGGTTTTGGAAGTTTCCAGAAAGCTGGGGAAAGACCCAGACCCCTATCTATAAGGGGTTGAAAATCATGAATTTTGAAGGACTTTTCTGGGGCTGTGACCCAAAGAGACTTGAACATTCAAAATTCTGTAAGGTACCCAGCAAGTGTTGCACTTCAGCCGTGGAGAGTCCATGCATAGTTTTGATTCAGCAGAGAAGGCAAATGATTACCTAGATATTTTATAATAGACTGGTTGAGTCAAATACTATGGACAATAGTATTCCCTTTGTTCTCTCTGTTTTTTTTGTTTGCCTGGCTTTGTTCCTATAATATGTCAGGTAGGTTTTTTTCTCTTTCTTGTTATTTTTGCGAGTCCCTTTTTTATCTTTTTTTTTGGTTGGGGTAGTCATTTCTTTTATTGATAACATGTACAACAAGGATTTCTGCCTCGAGGACTGATTCATTCTGTGTTCCAGATACATTCCCCCACCAAGCACTGGGTGAAAAGAGTTGCCTTAGTTCCTCTCTAATCCTGTGATCATATGTTTTACATTTATGTTCCTACTTATTGAGTGTTTTGCTAAATGATATAACTGTTTACATTAAGTTAGCAAGACCGTTGATTAGTATATAATCTGCAATAAATCTCCTCTCAGCCTCCTTCGCTCCAAGGATCAAACTCCAGCCAGAGTAACATTTTCTAGTTCTGCCAATGTTCCTCTCCAATCCATCTGCTCTATTGTGGTCACATCACTGACTAGAAGTTTAATTAATTATGGCCTAACTAGTGTTTTATATGTGTTGAGGATAATTACCTTGCTTTTGTCCATTCCTTGATTAATAAAACTATATCAAATGCATTCTTAACTATGTTTTCTACCTGTGTTACTACTTTCAGGCATCTTTGGGCATATACTTCTATGCCCTTCAACTCTTATACACTTCTGGATGTCCTATCACTTCATCAAAGATCCTGATACAACACCTTCCAAACCCATGACCACTTCCATCTAGAAGTAGCAGATAGATCATAACATCATCACCTGGAAGTTCCCCTCCAAGCCAGTCACCATCCTGATTTGGAAGTATATCATCATTCCTTCAGTGTCACTGGGTCAAAGTCCTGAACTTTCTGACTGAACAACATGTGGGTCAACCTACAGCACATGGATTGTAGTTGTTTAAGTAGTTCACCACCATCTTCTCAATAACAGACAATGAATGCTGGCCCAGCCAGTGATGCCCACCTCCCACAAGTCATAGAGATGCACAGCACAGAAACAGACTCTGTGGCCCAACTCATCCATGCCAACCAGGTATCCTAAATCAATCTACTCCCATTAGCCGGCACTTGGCTCATACCCTTCTAAATCCTTCCTAGTCACATATCCATCCTGATGTCTTCTGAATGTTGAAATTATACCAACCTCCACCACTTCCTCTGGCAGCTCATTCCATGCACACACCAGCCTCTGCCTGAAAAAGTTGCCCCTGAGGTCCATTTTCAATATTACCCCTCTCACCTTAAACCTATGCCTTCTAGTTCTGGACTCCCCACACCAGGGAAATGATCATATCTATTTACCCTATTCATGCTCCTCATGGTTTTATAAACTTCTATGAGGTCACCCCTCAGTCACCAATGCTCCAGAGAAAAGAACTCCAACCTATTCAGCCTCTCCCTATAACTTAAACTCTCCAACCCTGGCAACATCCTTGTAAATCCTTTCTGAACTGTTTCAAGTTTCACAACATTCTTCCGATAGGAGGGAGGTGAGAATTGCACACAATATTGCAAAAGTAGCCTAACCAATGGCTTGTACAGCGCAACATGACCTCTCAACTCCTATACTCAATGTGCTGACCAATAAAGGAAAGCTTACCAAACACCCTCTTCACTATCCGATTTACCTGTCATTCTACTTCGGAGGAGCTATGAACCCGCACTCCAAGGTCTCTTTGTTCAGCAACACTCATCAGGACCTTACCATCAAGTGCATTGATTTGCCTTTCCAAAATGCAGCGCCTCGTACTTATCTAAATTAAACTCCATCAGCTACTCCTTGGCTCATTGGCCCATCTGATCAAGATCCAGTTGTACTCTGAGATAATCTTCTTCGCTATCCACTGCATCTCCAATTTTGGTATCATTCTGCAAAGTTACTAACTGTGCCTCCTATGTTCACATCCAAATCATTTATATAAATGACAAAAAGCAGTGGACCCAGGTCGCCAGTCTGAAAAGCAACCCTCCTCCACCACCTTCCATCTTCTATCTTTGCACCAGTTCTGTAGCCAGATAGCTATTTCTCCCTGTATTCCATGTGACCTAATCTTGCTGACCAGTTTACCATGAGAACCCTTGTCGATCACCTTACTGACGTTCATGTACAAGACATCCACCACTTTGCCCTCATGAATCCTCTTTGTTACTTCTTCAAAGTAAAAAAACAACTTGTACAATACACATTATTTTCCTTTGGTTCACAGATGCATTACTTTCCATAAGACCCAATGGGATATCATGTGCCAGTTCTTTTTTCTATTACTCGCAGTTTACCACATTCTTCCTTATCATAAATTACAGGAACAATATTCTTATGATTTACAAACTTCTCAATCATGTCACTACAATTAAGTTTAAGTCATTGATATATATCATAAAAAGTAAATGATCTGGTTCAAAATCCTATGGAATCCTGCTGGAAACTGCCTTCTTATCACCATTACTTTTTGCTTCCTGCCACTGAATCCATTTTCAGTCTAACTTTTATAGACTTTAACTCCCTGACCAATATGCCTTGTGGAATCTTGTCAAAAACAGTGCCAAAACACAGATAAATTAATTCAAATGTGCTTCCCTCATTCTTGTCACCATTTCAAAAAATTAAAACATATTAGTCAGCTTCAACTTATCCTTGACAATTTCACACTGTTCTCCTTGACCAATCTGTGTATTTTTAAATTACCATTAGAACTGTCTCTGAGAATGTTCTTTTCTCAACAAATGCCTAGCGCCAAGCTTAGGCTGACTGATCTCTAATTGCTTAGTCTATTCCTTTATAACATGGTAGATACGAGCTGTCATTCGCTGTCATCTAGTCCTTTGACACTATGCTTGTTTCCAGAGAAGATTAGAGAATGATAATCAAGCCTCCAACACTTCTTCCATTCTTCCAGTAACAGTCTAGAATCTATTTCATATAGAGCTGTAATTTATCACTTTTGAAACATGCTAATTCCTCTAATATTTATACTCTTGTCTCTTTATCCCCATCCAATATTTTATTATTATTCTTTCCTAAAAAGCATTCATGATCCCCTATTGTCTTTGTTGCTTCATTTCTAAACTGAGTTTCATCATAAATATCCTGTATCAAAGGAGACTTATGCATAGCACAAAGATTACTAAAAAAAAGCTGAATGCACTGACATGCACATGGCGTTGTTGTACAGGAAACTTCCTCTTGATATCCACATCTGGACATTGTCTTGATGGTCTATTTTTCTGTCTTTCCCTTTGCAAACTTTCAGAGACACTGTTTTTGCGTGCAAAACATGATGATCTGTCAGCTTTATCTCCAAGCCAACATGAAAGGAGATGCAAAAATAAAAGCAAAATTCTACATCTATCAGAAAAGAACCCAGAAAATTCTGGAAAAAGAAATTGGCATACCTGACAGCATCTGTAGAGAAAAAGAATTAATTAGGTACAACTCTTTGTTAATTTTTCTAAGTGTGATGACTAAAACACCACCCCCATGGTGAGGATTGTGGAAAGAGAGAGAGAGATACAGACAGACAGAGAGACAGAGAAAAATGGCACAAGCTTTTGAGGTCATCACCTTGTTCTCCATCCATGCATCCATACCTCCAATTGTTCCCAAATTGTGCAACTTGAGTCTCCCACATCCCTCTCAAAACCTGGTAAGTAATTTGCCAAGGTTTCCCAGTTAAAAAATAGTTACTTTTCTCATTTGCCAGGGATGGAGATGACTGGGAGGGTAGCAAACTGAGGCCCTTAAGTGACCACTAGTTAACTATTTTAGGTTCTCAATTGTTTGTGAGTCAAGGTAAATCTCCCATAGTACTTCCCAGTGGTGCTTAATTGCAGAAACTGTGAGAAGGGGTGAGTTTCTCTCTAAGGCCAACTCAAATCCCATTAATTCACTTTCTCTCCATCTTTCCCACCACCTCCAAAGTGGGAAAAATCACACCCTCATTTCAAGCCCAAGATACTCTTCCTTGTTATAGCCATAAGACATTCAGGAGTGAGAAGTTGGCAAAGTAGACAAAGTCCCTACTCTTTCATCTGACGTCATGTGGAATGTGTGCTTGCTGGTAGTGTTAAAGATTGCAACAGGCAGAGCTAGGTCTTAAATCAGCTCTTTCAGAAAAGGAGGAAAGGAAATAGGCATGGATTCAGCATTGAAGGGAGCATTGCATTTAAATGAAAGAAAATCATGTTATTGATAAAGTAGTGTACTGCTGTTTCGGCATGCTGTTTAAGTTACAGAAGGTGTATGCTTAAATATAAAATCTTATTGGAGATGGTGAGATTTTCTGAAGATATAAGTGTAGGAAATTCTACAACCATCTTCAAAGCTGCTTTGGTCATTGTTTCAGATGGAAAAAGTTCCGAACAGTGTACAGGCTATCCAAATGAAAGATTGATTTCAAGTGTCTGAAAGGCAAATTACAGTGAAAATAGAAGTTTTCTGGCAGAACTTTATAGCAAACAGTTAAATCTTGTACAGATGGCTCCTGTATCCGTTCTCTCACAAAAAGTCAGCTGCAAAATAAAAAAAAACCTGGAAGTCATCGAGAAATAAAACAGCATCCTTGATTCATCAGCAGCAGCAATTATCTCCAGTGTATCCAAGACTTCTTCCTTTCATTGTTCTGCAGAACTGCACCATCGCTGTATAATCTAGATACAGGCAAGCCATGTTGTGTTCAGTAACAATTATCTGGTAGGAGAAAGTGAGGACTGCAAATGTTGGAGATCAGAGTTGAGAGTGTTGTGCTCTCTACATTGGGGAGATAGGGAGACAGGAAACCCAAAGAATCCTTTCACATCCGACAGCAATTTACGTGTGCCTTCACCAAAGTTATCTATGGTATCCGTTGCAGCTGATGTGGTTTCATTTACATCGGGGAGACAGGATGCCAACTTGTGGATTGTTTCAGAGAATATGTCTGGGACACCTTCACCAACCATCTCCACCGCCTTGTGGCTGAATACTTCGACCCCCACTCCCCCTCCACCAATGACACGGAGGTCCTGGGCATCCTCCATCACCAAACCCTAACCACCCGATGCCTGGAGGAAAAACGCCTCATGTTCCACCTTGGGACTTGGCAACCACACAAGATTAGTATGGATTTCACCAGTTTCCTCATTTCCCTTCACCCCCACCTTATCCTAGATCCAAACCTCCAACTCGGCACTGCCCTCTTGACCTGTTCATTGCCTTGCCCATCTATCCACTCCATCCTCCTCTCTGACCTATTACCTTCTCCCCCACCTTCATCTATCTATTGCATTCTCAGCTTCATTCCCCTCAGCCCCACTCCCTCCGAACTATCTCTTATCACCTCAGCTCTCAAGCCGCATTCCTAATGAAGGGCTTGTGCCCGAAACATCGATTCTCCTGCTCCTCAGATGCTGCTTGACCTGCTGTGCTTTTCCAGCACCAAACTCTGGACAGCAATTATCTGGTTCCCAGATTTGAATAATTAACATGAAATGTGGAAAAGAGACCTGATACTTTTGATCACTGGTGCCTGTGAAAAATTCTGAACAGCATTGAATCATACCAGGACAACCCACAAATACGTTTTTCGTTTTCATGTCACCAATGGGTGGCACGGTGGCACAGTGGTTAGCACTGCTGCCTCACAGCGCCAGAGACCGGGTTCAATTCCCGCCTCAGGCGACTGACTGTGTGGAGTTTGCACATTCTCCCCGTGTCTGCGTGGGTTCCCTCCGGGTGCTCCGGTTTCCTCCCACAATCCAAAAATGTGCAGGTTAGGTGAATTGGTCATGCTAAATTGCCCGTAGTGTTAGGTGAAGGGGTAAATGTAGGAGAATGGGTCTGGGTGGGTTACGCTTCGGCGGGTCGGTGTGGACTTGTTGGGCCGAAGGGCCTGTTTCCACACTGTAAGTAATCTAATCTAAAAAAAGTAATAAATTCTGCCTTTCTCTGGACATTGCACCAAAACATTGGTTTCTAGAGTGTCTAACCAAATGCATGAATTACCAACAGTGTTGAAATCATAAGTGAGTGTTCTACAAAATGCTATGGACCTCCCATATATAGGACTAGATGATTCAGCAGGAAGTGGCATTTCCATCAGAATATGACTCATCCTACTATAGCAATGTCTCTGGTTGTAAGTTTGCTCGCTGAGCTTGTGGATATGTTCTCAGAGATTTTGTCACAATGCGAGGTAACATCTTAGAGTCATAGAGATGTACAGCATGGAAACAGATAATTCAGTCCAACCCATCCATGCCGACCAGATATCTCAACCCAATTTAGTCCCACGCGCTATCACCCGGCCCATATCCCTTCAAACGCTTCCTATTCATATACCCATCCAGGGGCCTTTTAAATGTTGCAATTGTACTAGCCTCCACCACTTCCTCTGTCAGCTCATTCCACACACATACCACCCTCTGTGTGAAAATGTTGCCCCTTAGGTCTCTTTTATATTTTTCTCCTCTCACCCTAAACCTATGCCTTCTAGTTCTGGACTCCCCGATCCCAGGGAAAAGACTTTATCTATTTATCCTATCCATGCCCCTCATAATTTTGTAAACCTCTATAAGGTCACCCCTCAGCCTCCGATGCTCTAGGGAAAACAGCCCTGGCCTATTCAACCTCTCCCTATAGCTCAAATTCTCCAGCCGTGGCAGCATCCTTGTAAATCTTTTCTGAACCCTTTCAAGTTTCACAACATCTTTCTGACAGGAAGGAGACCAGAACTGCACGCAATATTCCAAAAGTGGTCTAACCAATGTCCTGTACAGCCACGACATGACCTCTCAACTCCTGTACTCAGCACTCTGACCAATAAAGGAAAGCATACTAAATGCCTTCTTCGCTATCCTATCTACCTGTGACTTCACTTTCAAGGAGCTATGAACCTGTACTCCAAGGTCTCTTTGTTCAGCAACACTCCCAAGGACGTCACCATTAAGTGTATAAGTCATGCTAAGATTTGCTTTCCCAAAATGCAGCACCTCACATTTATCTGAATTAAACTTCATCTGCCATTTCTCAGCCCATTAGCTCATCTGGTCCAGATCCTGTTGTAATCAGAGGTAACCTTCTTCGCTGTCCACTATACCTCCAATTTTGGTGTCATCTGCAAACTTACTAACGACACTTCTTATGCTCACATCCAAATCCTTTACATAAATGATGAAAAGTAGTGTCCCAGCACTGAGCCTTGTGGTACTCCACTGGTCACAGACCTCCAGTCTGAAAAACAATCCTCCATCACTACCCTCTGTCTTTTACCTTTGAGACAGTTCTGTATCCAAATAGCCAGTTGTCCCTGTATTCCATCAGATCTAACCTTGCTAACCAGTTTCCCGTGGGGAACCTTGTCGAATGCCTTACTGAACTCCATATAGATCACATACACCACTCTGCCCTTATCAATCCTCTTTGTTACTTCTTCAAAAAACTCAACCAAGTTTGTGAGACATGATTTCCCATGCGCAAAGCCATGTTGACTATCCCTAATCAGTCCTTGCCTTTCCAAATACATGTACATCCTGTCCCTCAGGATTCCCTCCAACAACTTGCCCACCACCGACGTCAGGCTCACTGGTCTATAGTTCCCTGGCTGGTCTTTACCAACTTTCTGAAATAGTGGTATCGCATTAGCCAATCTCCACACTTCCGGCACCTCACCTGTGACTATCGATGACACAAATATCTCAGCAATGGGCACAGCAATCAGTTCGCTAGCTTCCCATAGAGTTCTAGGGTACACCTGATCAGGTCCTGGTGATTTATTTACTTTCATGCATTTCAAGACATCCAGCACTTCCTGCTCTGTAACATGGACATTTTTCAAAATGTTACCATCTATTTCGTTAAAAATCACACAACACCAGGTTATGGTCCAACAGGTTTAATTGGAAGCACTAGCTTTCGGAGCACCGCTCCTTCATCAGGTGGTTGTGGAGGACACAATTGTAAGATACAGAATTTATAGCAAATGTTTACAATGTGATGTAACTGAAATTATACATTGAAAAATACCTTGATTGTTTGTTGAGTCTTTCATCCGTTCGAATACCATGATAATTTCACTTCTTTCATGTGGAAATCACAAAACTTTTTTTAAAAGGTTACATTCTCAGGTTAACTGTAACAATTGGTGTTAGTCAGACAGTATGTTGAAGGTGTTAGTCCCCTGTGTTCTCTGTCTGTGCCATAATGTTTAGACTGATTCTACTCTAAAAGTGAGATAACAGAGTCTTACATGGATTCATGCAGTTTTTGAGCAAAGTGCAGTAGAACTCTGCAAATCCAAATTCACCCCACAAATGTGTGTGTGTGTGTGTGTAGTGAGTGTAGAGTGTCTTAAGTCTGTGAGGCGGTGCATGTGTGAGTGTGGGAGTGTGTGTCTGTAGGTGTATGTGTGTCTGGGACTGGGGGTTGTGAGTGTCTGTGAGAGAGAGTGTATATGTGTGTGCGTGAGTGTAGAGTGGTCTAAGTGTGTGAGGGGATGCATGTGGGAGTGTGTGTCTGTAAGGGCGTGTGTGAGTGTCTATGTGCATGTCTGTGTATACGTGTGTCTGTGTGTATGTACGTGTATAGGAGAGTGTGTGTGTGTTTGTGTGTGTGTGTGTGTGTATAGTGCAATGGTGGTCAACTGTCGTGTGACATGAACCCAAGGTCCCAGCTGAGGCCTTCCCTATGGGTACGGAACTTAGCTATCAGCTTCTGCTTGGCCACTTTTCGCTGCTGCCTGTCCCGAAGTCCGCCTTGGAGGATGGTCACCCGAAGGTCTGAGGTCGAAGGTCCTGGACTGCTGAAGTGTTCCCCAACTGTGAGGGAGCACTCCTGTCTGTTGATTGTTGTGCGGCGCCCATTCATCTGTTGCCGTAACCTTTGCTCGGTTTCCCCAATGTACCATGCCTCAGGGCATCCTTGCCTGCATCGTATAAGATAGACAACGTTGGATGAGTCACATGAGTACATGGTGGGAGGTGTCCCCACGTGTGATTGTGGCATCCATGTCCACACTCTGACACTTCTTGCAGCGCCTACCATGACAGGATTGTATGGAGTTGTCCTGAAAGCCGGGCAGCTTGCTACGAACAATGATCCGTTTGAGGTTTGATGGTTGTTTAAAGGCAAGCAGTGAAGATATGGGAAAGGTCTTGACGAGGCATCTCCAAATCACGACTACTATCTATTTCCTACATTCTATATCTTCCATGTCCTTTTCCACATAAATACTGACAGAAAATACTTGTTTAGTATCTCCCCAATCTCTTGCGGCTCCACAGAAAGGCTGCCTTGCTGACCTTTGTAGGGCTCTATTTTCTTCCTAGTTACCCTTTTGTCCTTAACGGACTTGTAAAAACCCTTTGGATTTTCCTAACCTCTATTTACCAAAGTTATCTCATGTCCCCTTTTTGCCCTCCTGATTTCTCTCTTAAATATACTCCTACTGCCTTTATACTCTTCTAAGGATTCACTTGACCTATCCTGTCTATACCTTACATATGCTTCCTTCTTTTTCTTAACCAAACTTGTGTGAGCCTCTGGTGAAGCATTGGTGTTCTGTCCCACTTGCTATTTATCTGTCTCGATTTGTTGTGATGGGTGATATCATTTCCGGTTCTGTTTCTGAGAGGTTGGTAAATAGGGTCCAAATCTACATATTCGTTAATGCAGTCCTGGTTTGATTGCTAGGTCTCTAAGAATTTCCATGTGAGTCTTTGTTTAACCTGTCCCAGGATGGATGCACTGTCCCAGTCGAACTGGTGTCCCTCTTCACCTGTGTACCTGTGTTAGTATCATATACAAAATGCCCTGCAAGGACTGCAACAAACATTATATTAGATAAACTGGCAGGAAATTAGCCACCAGGATACAGGAACACCAACTAGCCACCAAAAGACATGACAATCACTAATATCTATACATAAGGATGAGGAAAGGCACCACTTCGACTGGGACAAGCCAAACATGAGAATTCCTAGAAACACGGCATTCTAACTGGAACTCTGTCAACAAACACAGTGACCAGGATCCCATTTGCCACCCCCTGAGAAAAAGAACAGGAAATAACGTCACCAGAGGAAATGACGTCACCACAGGAAATGGCATCACCAACCCAAGGAAACCCAAGCACATAAATAGAAAGTGGGCTATATCACCAGTGCTTCATCTGGAGGCTCACTGATGATGTTACCTAGTAGGGTGACAAAACATCTGGAAATGAACCTTCCAGCTCAGCGAGCAAACCTACATCCAGAACCTCAGTCTGAGCTACAAGTCTTCTCAAAACTTGTTAGTAAGGGAGTTCTGAGAGGGATTAAAGAGCATAGGGAATGGAGTGGGCATATGAAGGGGAATGAGAGAGAATGGGTTATGAAAGGGGCTTGGGAGGCATGATAGGGTGAGGAGTGAACATAATCATAAGGCAGCAGCATGGAGTATATGAGGAGAGTTGATGGAGTATGGGGTGTGTGAGGGAATTGAGGGGAATGGAGGAGTGGCCAACAGTCATTCAGTAAACTGCGGGATGCCACAGTGAGTATGTGTCCTCTAGCCTGCTGACCACAGCATCCACAGGCCTTCAACAGGGGATCAGCGGCCGTGACTGCAGCTCATTCTCAACTTTCTGAAGTGAACATTCATGCATTTTCCCTCAGCTTTCAGGAAGGTGATGACTGTGAAACAATTGTAGATTGCCTTAAAACCCTATCTTGTTCACTAACACCTTATAGGTAAAGGAGCATTGCCACTCTTACCATCAGATCAGGAGACCTCAACATAGAGGAGCAGGATTAGGCCTGTTCCACCAACCGATCATGGCTGATATGTTTCTCAACCCTATTCTCTTGCCTTTTCCATATAACCCTTGATCCTCTTACTAATCAAGAACCTATCTACTCTATCTTAATTACGCTCAATGACTTGGCCTCCACAGCTTTCTATGACAATGTATTCCACAGACTAACTACTCTCTAACTGAAGAAATTTGTCCTCATCTAAATTCTAAAAGGTCGTCACTTAACTCTGAGGCTGTGCCCATGGGTTCTTGTCTCTTACTTATGAAAATATCTTCTCAATGTCCACTCTATCCAGATCTCTATCCAGATTGAGCACAGACCCAGAGTTCTTAATGCTCCTCACATGACAAGCCCTTTAACCCCAGAATCATTCTTGTAAATTTCCTGTAGATCCCCTCCAATGCCAGTACCTTTTTAATTAGAAACGGGGCCCTGTATTGGGCACTAGTAAGCTCAACATCCCTGCTTTTGTATTCTAGCCTTCTCTCATAAAATGAATGCTAACATTGCATTTGCCTTCCTAACTGCCAACTAAACCTATGTGTTAACCCAAAGACAATCCTGAACTAGGACTCCTATTTCCCTTTGTGCCTCAGACTTCTGAAGCCTTTCCCTGTTCAGAAAATATTCTATGCCTCCATTCTTCCAAAGTGCATAACCTCTCACATTCTCACATTGTATTCCATCTGCCACAACTTTGCCCATTTGCCTAGCCTGTCCAAGTCCTCCTGCAACTTCCCCGCCTTCCTCCGTGACTCCCTCGTCAGGTCCACACCCCCCACCAACCCAACCTCCACTCCCGGCACCTTCCCCTGCAACCACAAG